>NC_056575.1:12146910-12344740 GCF_018340385.1 Cyprinus carpio
AAAAAAAAAAAAAAAAAAAAAAAAAAAAAAAAAAAAAAAAAAAAAAAAAAAAAAAAAAAAAAAAAAAAAAAAAAAAAAAAAAAAAAAAAAAAAAAAAAAAAAAAAAAAAAAAAAAAAAAAAAAAAAAAAAAAAAAAAAAAAAAAAAAAAAAAAAAAAAAAAAAAAAAAAAAAAAAAAAAAAAAAAAAAAAAAAAAAAAAAAAAAAAAAAAAAAAAAAAAAAAAAAAAAAAAAAAAAAAAAAAAAAAAAAAAAAAAAAAAAAAAAAAAAAAAAAAAAAAAAAAAAAAAAAAAAAAAAAAAAAAAAAAAAAAAAAAAAAAAAAAAAAAAAAAAAAAAAAAAAAAAAAAAAAAAAAAAAAAAAAAAAAAAAAAAAAAAAAAAAAAAAAAAAAAAAAAAAAAAAAAAAAAAAAAAAAAAAAAAAAAAAAAAAAAAAAAAAAAAAAAAAAAAAAAAAAAAAAAAAAAAAAAAAAAAAAAAAAAAAAAAAAAAAAAAAAAAAAAAAAAAAAAAAAAAAAAAAAAAAAAAAAAAAAAAAAAAAAAAAAAAAAAAAAAAAAAAAAAAAAAAAAAAAAAAAAAAAAAAAAAAAAAAAAAAAAAAAAAAAAAAAAAAAAAAAAAAAAAAAAAAAAAAAAAAAAAAAAAAAAAAAAAAAAAAAAAAAAAAAAAAAAAAAAAAAAAAAAAAAAAAAAAAAAAAAAAAAAAAAAAAAAAAAAAAAAAAAAAAAAAAAAAAAAAAAAAAAAAAAAAAAAAAAAAAAAAAAAAAAAAAAAAAAAAAAAAAAAAAAAAAAAAAAAAAAAAAAAAAAAAAAAAAAAAAAAAAAAAAAAAAAAAAAAAAAAAAAAAAAAAAAAAAAAAAAAAAAAAAAAAAAAAAAAAAAAAAAAAAAAAAAAAAAAAAAAAAAAAAAAAAAAAAAAAAAAAAAAAAAAAAAAAAAAAAAAAAAAAAAAAAAAAAAAAAAAAAAAAAAAAAAAAAAAAAAAAAAAAAAAAAAAAAAAAAAAAAAAAAAAAAAAAAAAAAAAAAAAAAAAAAAAAAAAAAAAAAAAAAAAAAAAAAAAAAAAAAAAAAAAAAAAAAAAAAAAAAAAAAAAAAAAAAAAAAAAAAAAAAAAAAAAAAAAAAAAAAAAAAAAAAAAAAAAAAAAAAAAAAAAAAAAAAAAAAAAAAAAAAAAAAAAAAAAAAAAAAAAAAAAAAAAAAAAAAAAAAAAAAAAAAAAAAAAAAAAAAAAAAAAAAAAAAAAAAAAAAAAAAAAAAAAAAAAAAAAAAAAAAAAAAAAAAAAAAAAAAAAAAAAAAAAAAAAAAAAAAAAAAAAAAAAAAAAAAAAAAAAAAAAAAAAAAAAAAAAAAAAAAAAAAAAAAAAAAAAAAAAAAAAAAAAAAAAAAAAAAAAAAAAAAAAAAAAAAAAAAAAAAAAAAAAAAAAAAAAAAAAAAAAAAAAAAAAAAAAAAAAAAAAAAAAAAAAAAAAAAAAAAAAAAAAAAAAAAAAAAAAAAAAAAAAAAAAAAAAAAAAAAAAAAAAAAAAAAAAAAAAAAAAAAAAAAAAAAAAAAAAAAAAAAAAAAAAAAAAAAAAAAAAAAAAAAAAAAAAAAAAAAAAAAAAAAAAAAAAAAAAAAAAAAAAAAAAAAAAAAAAAAAAAAAAAAAAAAAAAAAAAAAAAAAAAAAAAAAAAAAAAAAAAAAAAAAAAAAAAAAAAAAAAAAAAAAAAAAAAAAAAAAAAAAAAAAAAAAAAAAAAAAAAAAAAAAAAAAAAAAAAAAAAAAAAAAAAAAAAAAAAAAAAAAAAAAAAAAAAAAAAAAAAAAAAAAAAAAAAAAAAAAAAAAAAAAAAAAAAAAAAAAAAAAAAAAAAAAAAAAAAAAAAAAAAAAAAAAAAAAAAAAAAAAAAAAAAAAAAAAAAAAAAAAAAAAAAAAAAAAAAAAAAAAAAAAAAAAAAAAAAAAAAAAAAAAAAAAAAAAAAAAAAAAAAAAAAAAAAAAAAAAAAAAAAAAAAAAAAAAAAAAAAAAAAAAAAAAAAAAAAAAAAAAAAAAAAAAAAAAAAAAAAAAAAAAAAAAAAAAAAAAAAAAAAAAAAAAAAAAAAAAAAAAAAAAAAAAAAAAAAAAAAAAAAAAAAAAAAAAAAAAAAAAAAAAAAAAAAAAAAAAAAAAAAAAAAAAAAAAAAAAAAAAAAAAAAAAAAAAAAAAAAAAAAAAAAAAAAAAAAAAAAAAAAAAAAAAAAAAAAAAAAAAAAAAAAAAAAAAAAAAAAAAAAAAAAAAAAAAAAAAAAAAAAAAAAAAAAAAAAAAAAAAAAAAAAAAAAAAAAAAAAAAAAAAAAAAAAAAAAAAAAAAAAAAAAAAAAAAAAAAAAAAAAAAAAAAAAAAAAAAAAAAAAAAAAAAAAAAAAAAAAAAAAAAAAAAAAAAAAAAAAAAAAAAAAAAAAAAAAAAAAAAAAAAAAAAAAAAAAAAAAAAAAAAAAAAAAAAAAAAAAAAAAAAAAAAAAAAAAAAAAAAAAAAAAAAAAAAAAAAAAAAAAAAAAAAAAAAAAAAAAAAAAAAAAAAAAAAAAAAAAAAAAAAAAAAAAAAAAAAAAAAAAAAAAAAAAAAAAAAAAAAAAAAAAAAAAAAAAAAAAAAAAAAAAAAAAAAAAAAAAAAAAAAAAAAAAAAAAAAAAAAAAAAAAAAAAAAAAAAAAAAAAAAAAAAAAAAAAAAAAAAAAAAAAAAAAAAAAAAAAAAAAAAAAAAAAAAAAAAAAAAAAAAAAAAAAAAAAAAAAAAAAAAAAAAAAAAAAAAAAAAAAAAAAAAAAAAAAAAAAAAAAAAAAAAAAAAAAAAAAAAAAAAAAAAAAAAAAAAAAAAAAAAAAAAAAAAAAAAAAAAAAAAAAAAAAAAAAAAAAAAAAAAAAAAAAAAAAAAAAAAAAAAAAAAAAAAAAAAAAAAAAAAAAAAAAAAAAAAAAAAAAAAAAAAAAAAAAAAAAAAAAAAAAAAAAAAAAAAAAAAAAAAAAAAAAAAAAAAAAAAAAAAAAAAAAAAAAAAAAAAAAAAAAAAAAAAAAAAAAAAAAAAAAAAAAAAAAAAAAAAAAAAAAAAAAAAAAAAAAAAAAAAAAAAAAAAAAAAAAAAAAAAAAAAAAAAAAAAAAAAAAAAAAAAAAAAAAAAAAAAAAAAAAAAAAAAAAAAAAAAAAAAAAAAAAAAAAAAAAAAAAAAAAAAAAAAAAAAAAAAAAAAAAAAAAAAAAAAAAAAAAAAAAAAAAAAAAAAAAAAAAAAAAAAAAAAAAAAAAAAAAAAAAAAAAAAAAAAAAAAAAAAAAAAAAAAAAAAAAAAAAAAAAAAAAAAAAAAAAAAAAAAAAAAAAAAAAAAAAAAAAAAAAAAAAAAAAAAAAAAAAAAAAAAAAAAAAAAAAAAAAAAAAAAAAAAAAAAAAAAAAAAAAAAAAAAAAAAAAAAAAAAAAAAAAAAAAAAAAAAAAAAAAAAAAAAAAAAAAAAAAAAAAAAAAAAAAAAAAAAAAAAAAAAAAAAAAAAAAAAAAAAAAAAAAAAAAAAAAAAAAAAAAAAAAAAAAAAAAAAAAAAAAAAAAAAAAAAAAAAAAAAAAAAAAAAAAAAAAAAAAAAAAAAAAAAAAAAAAAAAAAAAAAAAAAAAAAAAAAAAAAAAAAAAAAAAAAAAAAAAAAAAAAAAAAAAAAAAAAAAAAAAAAAAAAAAAAAAAAAAAAAAAAAAAAAAAAAAAAAAAAAAAAAAAAAAAAAAAAAAAAAAAAAAAAAAAAAAAAAAAAAAAAAAAAAAAAAAAAAAAAAAAAAAAAAAAAAAAAAAAAAAAAAAAAAAAAAAAAAAAAAAAAAAAAAAAAAAAAAAAAAAAAAAAAAAAAAAAAAAAAAAAAAAAAAAAAAAAAAAAAAAAAAAAAAAAAAAAAAAAAAAAAAAAAAAAAAAAAAAAAAAAAAAAAAAAAAAAAAAAAAAAAAAAAAAAAAAAAAAAAAAAAAAAAAAAAAAAAAAAAAAAAAAAAAAAAAAAAAAAAAAAAAAAAAAAAAAAAAAAAAAAAAAAAAAAAAAAAAAAAAAAAAAAAAAAAAAAAAAAAAAAAAAAAAAAAAAAAAAAAAAAAAAAAAAAAAAAAAAAAAAAAAAAAAAAAAAAAAAAAAAAAAAAAAAAAAAAAAAAAAAAAAAAAAAAAAAAAAAAAAAAAAAAAAAAAAAAAAAAAAAAAAAAAAAAAAAAAAAAAAAAAAAAAAAAAAAAAAAAAAAAAAAAAAAAAAAAAAAAAAAAAAAAAAAAAAAAAAAAAAAAAAAAAAAAAAAAAAAAAAAAAAAAAAAAAAAAAAAAAAAAAAAAAAAAAAAAAAAAAAAAAAAAAAAAAAAAAAAAAAAAAAAAAAAAAAAAAAAAAAAAAAAAAAAAAAAAAAAAAAAAAAAAAAAAAAAAAAAAAAAAAAAAAAAAAAAAAAAAAAAAAAAAAAAAAAAAAAAAAAAAAAAAAAAAAAAAAAAAAAAAAAAAAAAAAAAAAAAAAAAAAAAAAAAAAAAAAAAAAAAAAAAAAAAAAAAAAAAAAAAAAAAAAAAAAAAAAAAAAAAAAAAAAAAAAAAAAAAAAAAAAAAAAAAAAAAAAAAAAAAAAAAAAAAAAAAAAAAAAAAAAAAAAAAAAAAAAAAAAAAAAAAAAAAAAAAAAAAAAAAAAAAAAAAAAAAAAAAAAAAAAAAAAAAAAAAAAAAAAAAAAAAAAAAAAAAAAAAAAAAAAAAAAAAAAAAAAAAAAAAAAAAAAAAAAAAAAAAAAAAAAAAAAAAAAAAAAAAAAAAAAAAAAAAAAAAAAAAAAAAAAAAAAAAAAAAAAAAAAAAAAAAAAAAAAAAAAAAAAAAAAAAAAAAAAAAAAAAAAAAAAAAAAAAAAAAAAAAAAAAAAAAAAAAAAAAAAAAAAAAAAAAAAAAAAAAAAAAAAAAAAAAAAAAAAAAAAAAAAAAAAAAAAAAAAAAAAAAAAAAAAAAAAAAAAAAAAAAAAAAAAAAAAAAAAAAAAAAAAAAAAAAAAAAAAAAAAAAAAAAAAAAAAAAAAAAAAAAAAAAAAAAAAAAAAAAAAAAAAAAAAAAAAAAAAAAAAAAAAAAAAAAAAAAAAAAAAAAAAAAAAAAAAAAAAAAAAAAAAAAAAAAAAAAAAAAAAAAAAAAAAAAAAAAAAAAAAAAAAAAAAAAAAAAAAAAAAAAAAAAAAAAAAAAAAAAAAAAAAAAAAAAAAAAAAAAAAAAAAAAAAAAAAAAAAAAAAAAAAAAAAAAAAAAAAAAAAAAAAAAAAAAAAAAAAAAAAAAAAAAAAAAAAAAAAAAAAAAAAAAAAAAAAAAAAAAAAAAAAAAAAAAAAAAAAAAAAAAAAAAAAAAAAAAAAAAAAAAAAAAAAAAAAAAAAAAAAAAAAAAAAAAAAAAAAAAAAAAAAAAAAAAAAAAAAAAAAAAAAAAAAAAAAAAAAAAAAAAAAAAAAAAAAAAAAAAAAAAAAAAAAAAAAAAAAAAAAAAAAAAAAAAAAAAAAAAAAAAAAAAAAAAAAAAAAAAAAAAAAAAAAAAAAAAAAAAAAAAAAAAAAAAAAAAAAAAAAAAAAAAAAAAAAAAAAAAAAAAAAAAAAAAAAAAAAAAAAAAAAAAAAAAAAAAAAAAAAAAAAAAAAAAAAAAAAAAAAAAAAAAAAAAAAAAAAAAAAAAAAAAAAAAAAAAAAAAAAAAAA
Source organism: Cyprinus carpio (assembly GCF_018340385.1). Lineage (NCBI taxonomy): Eukaryota > Metazoa > Chordata > Actinopteri > Cypriniformes > Cyprinidae > Cyprinus > Cyprinus carpio. The sequence continues at coordinate 12,152,518 of NC_056575.1, forward strand.
AAAAAAAAAAAAAAAAAAAAAAAAAAAAAAAAAAAAAAAAAAAAAAAAAAAAAAAAAAAAAAAAAAAAAAAAAAAAAAAAAAAAAAAAAAAAAAAAAAAAAAAAAAAAAAAAAAAAAAAAAAAAAAAAAAAAAAAAAAAAAAAAAAAAAAAAAAAAAAAAAAAAAAAAAAAAAAAAAAAAAAAAAAAAAAAAAAAAAAAAAAAAAAAAAAAAAAAAAAAAAAAAAAAAAAAAAAAAAAAAAAAAAAAAAAAAAAAAAAAAAAAAAAAAAAAAAAAAAAAAAAAAAAAAAAAAAAAAAAAAAAAAAAAAAAAAAAAAAAAAAAAAAAAAAAAAAAAAAAAAAAAAAAAAAAAAAAAAAAAAAAAAAAAAAAAAAAAAAAAAAAAAAAAAAAAAAAAAAAAAAAAAAAAAAAAAAAAAAAAAAAAAAAAAAAAAAAAAAAAAAAAAAAAAAAAAAAAAAAAAAAAAAAAAAAAAAAAAAAAAAAAAAAAAAAAAAAAAAAAAAAAAAAAAAAAAAAAAAAAAAAAAAAAAAAAAAAAAAAAAAAAAAAAAAAAAAAAAAAAAAAAAAAAAAAAAAAAAAAAAAAAAAAAAAAAAAAAAAAAAAAAAAAAAAAAAAAAAAAAAAAAAAAAAAAAAAAAAAAAAAAAAAAAAAAAAAAAAAAAAAAAAAAAAAAAAAAAAAAAAAAAAAAAAAAAAAAAAAAAAAAAAAAAAAAAAAAAAAAAAAAAAAAAAAAAAAAAAAAAAAAAAAAAAAAAAAAAAAAAAAAAAAAAAAAAAAAAAAAAAAAAAAAAAAAAAAAAAAAAAAAAAAAAAAAAAAAAAAAAAAAAAAAAAAAAAAAAAAAAAAAAAAAAAAAAAAAAAAAAAAAAAAAAAAAAAAAAAAAAAAAAAAAAAAAAAAAAAAAAAAAAAAAAAAAAAAAAAAAAAAAAAAAAAAAAAAAAAAAAAAAAAAAAAAAAAAAAAAAAAAAAAAAAAAAAAAAAAAAAAAAAAAAAAAAAAAAAAAAAAAAAAAAAAAAAAAAAAAAAAAAAAAAAAAAAAAAAAAAAAAAAAAAAAAAAAAAAAAAAAAAAAAAAAAAAAAAAAAAAAAAAAAAAAAAAAAAAAAAAAAAAAAAAAAAAAAAAAAAAAAAAAAAAAAAAAAAAAAAAAAAAAAAAAAAAAAAAAAAAAAAAAAAAAAAAAAAAAAAAAAAAAAAAAAAAAAAAAAAAAAAAAAAAAAAAAAAAAAAAAAAAAAAAAAAAAAAAAAAAAAAAAAAAAAAAAAAAAAAAAAAAAAAAAAAAAAAAAAAAAAAAAAAAACAAAAAAAAAATAGTAAACAAAAGATTAAAACAAAAACCACACACCTCACCAAAAATTGTTATTAAATGTACAAAAAAAGGCAAAAAAAAAACAATTTATGACAAAAAACAATGAGTTGTACTTAAACAGATCTTCAATGGACCAAAAATCATCACAATCACTAAAACCAACACACAAATAGTGAAAAAAAAAACAATCAGAAACCACCTCAGTACAGATGACAAATATGCAGTCTCTTGGAAATTAGAGAAACACAAGCTTAGCGCCAATCACTACAAAGAATGATCCTAAATAAGGACATTCAAGTGCATTTAACAAACCTTTGAAGATGAACAAAAAAAATGATGGCCTACACAAAACATAAACTCAACAAACCAAAAAGCTCATAAAAAAAAAAAAAAAATCAGTCGCTAAAAAAAAATTCGCCGCCCTGAGCTGCCATCATCTTGCTCTTCCAATCCTTTGGTTTGCATACTATCTGGAACAGGTGCGTCTAAGGGGTACTAAAAAGAATTTCAAACAATACATTAGATACAATAAAAACACTTCATAACAACACATGTATAGTGACTAAAAAAGTAAAAAAACCATAAAATAATATTTTTTACTGTCGCTAACAAAAACCAAGATAAACCGGCCCGAAATCCCAAAAAAACCATTACCATCTAATTTTGTAATGGCCAAAACTGGGAAAAAAAACAACGAAAAGAAAAAAAACAAAAAACATGCAAACCTTAACACAACAAACAAACATAACTAATACAAAATACAAAGAAACCAATACACTAAACACAACAAAACCACCAAACACAAAAAAAAACAAACAACCAAAAAAATAACAACTCTAAAACAAATCCATAAACGACATCAATATAACAAACATAACAAAAAAATCAAAAAACAAAAACAAAAAAGAAAAAAAATCAATAAAAAAATCACCCAACAACACAAATAAAAAAAACAACAGCGAACAACAATGGGTTGCCTACACAAAAGAACTCAAAACACACCTGATCAAAAAGAACAAAATAAAAAACAAAAAGAAACATAAAAAAATAAAAACCCAACAATAAGCAAGCGAAAAAAAGCTAAAAGAAACAAAACTAAAAAAATGACAAAAAAACAAAGAAACCAAAACCTCCACAAAAAGTAAATAAAAGCAAACACAAATTCTTATCCCAAAACACACAATAAAAAAAAAAAAAAAAAAAAAAAAAATAAAAAAAAATTTGGGCTCATAAACATAAAATTATCATTAAACAAAAAAAAAAAAAAAACCTTTTGGCCTGAGGGCAACTGTGCAAAAAAAAAAAAAAAAAAAATAAACATGACAAAAAAAAAGAAAAAAACGAAAAAAAAAAAAAAAAAAAAAAAAAAAAAAAAAAAAAAAAACAAAAAAAAAAAAAAAACAATGGATTACGACAACAAGATAAAAAAAAAAATAAAAAAAAAAAAATAAAAAAAAAATTAAAAAAAAAAAAAAAAAAAAAACAAAAAATGAAAAAAAAAAACAAAAAAGAATATCAAAACTGAAAAAAAAAAAAAAAAAGGGATAAAAAAATAAACAAAAAAAAATAAACAACATAAAAAAAAAAAAAAAAAAAAAAAAAAAAAAAAAAAAAAAAAAAACAAAAAAATTAAAAAATAAAAAAATAAAAAAATAAATCTAAAAAATAAAATAAAAATAAACTACAACACACATATAGTTGGTTTGAACTGTGTTTTAAATCTAATGTCTATGTTAATCTATGTTATTTAAAATTAAATAATTAGACATATTTATATTTGCTTTAATCTTTTTTTTTTTTTCAAACATTATCTTCTCTTATTTGGTTGAAGTAAAGTATTTTTGTTTGTTGCTTTGCTGTTATTTTTCTTCAACAATATTTCCACTGATTCAAATTGTATGAGTTACAACTTGGCTTCCAACATGCTCAGTGTGGTCTCAATCTGTTGGATTCGTAGTGATACTGTTAAACTAGTTTCTGCAAGAACACATTCATCAGGACACTGAGACTTTCAGGAAATGTGTAAGTTGGAGGTAAAGAGGGGAATGATGTGTTGACAGCTGAAATATACCTCCTCACATACTGTGGAAAAACCGGTTCAGGAACCTGACGGTGTGGACGATGAACTGATTGAGGAAAGCTACGATTCTTCGCTGCTGAATGGCTTGGAACCTTAAGAAAGAAAAAAATCACTATTATGTATGTCAGACGATCATGTGAGCAGCAGCTGATGCTGCAACGTTAAACTTACCTTTGTAAGATCTACTCCCGATCCCACAATGGGTAAATCCGTCCTCATCCATGTCAACAACTGGTTAGCGTTTTAACTGGAACAGAGACACCGATTTCTACGGTTTAAATGTGTCAAATTAGTCGGGAACTTGCAACGAATGCATCGTTGTGAAAAAAAAGAACTCTTCACGTGACATTTCCGCGTTACATAACAAAAGTCCTCAACCCCTGAAAACTACTCATTTTTCACTCATTTTCAAATGCATTTTGTATATTTGTAGTACAAATAATTGTATTCCATTTATTAGTATTTAAACTTTTTTTTTTGTTGTGTGAATTAATAATAATAATAAAAAATAAAATAAAAATAAAAGCCTTCTCTTCCACGTTATCATAATAAAGGTCTGCTCACAAAACATCGAAAAATAGATCTGAGAGCAAATATTGAAAGTTTCATTTTAGAAGTCGTTTTTGTGATATTTAAAAAATAATAATGTAGTAGATATTTCTAGTAATTATGGATTGTTGAATATCCATTTTAGTTATAATTACAACTATTTTGTTTCCTAAGTGTCTTCTTTGTTAGGCTAGTCAGATGGACACTTGGTTGTTTGTTTACTCAAGACTAAGCACAAAACCTCAGAAAATCTCAAAAAGACATCATACAACCCGCAGCGGACATGCACACGCGGTTACTACTTAAAGAGAAACCAGATTTTACAAATCTGAAAAACTAAAGACTTTAATTATGAAGAATAACACAAAGTTCCAAGTTTATAACAGCAAAAAAAAAAATCAATTTTTTGAAAATTTAAAAAAGATAATAATGAAGGCAGTTGACACACAGACCGAGTTCATTAAACATTGAATTGATTTAGGCAGATGAATCCTGAAAATGTTCGCTCATTCATCAAGTGGCGAAGGTCGAATGGGTCTCAAAGTCAGAGCGCATTTGTTTGGCTGATCCTTCTTATTCTTATGTGTGTACATTTTACACTCCCATCCAGTCAGCACGCATTAGGATGTTCAACAACGCCGCGATTCGCCAACACTGGACCTGAGGCCAAAACACATACATACCGAATGCACAGGCGGTTATGCCAAAGAAAGTAATTTACGCAGATACACTCATTTCAAATAATTAATAACTCACGTCTGATGAAGTGTCTGTTGAAACAATTACCGACAAAAAGTGCAAAGGGAAATTTTTCTTGATGCGATTAAAACAGCTTCTCCTCCTGTATCCAGCTCCCACATAAAAGTAGGGCGTTCATGGAGGAGCCAATCTGTATGGGACAACACACCAGTTAGTCACAGTGCATCTTTACACAAAACAGACCCAGTCCCCTTTGCTCTCTATATTAACTTCATAGATAATATACATAGTTCAGTTATTAGAGACGTGAAAATGAATGTTTTACTCAGACCACAGCAAAAACACCTAACAATAGTGCACAAACCCAAATAAACAAATCAACTTTTTAAATCTATCTTAGACTACATAAAGATGTAATTTCAAAGGTAGCGTGTAATTTTGCAGTTTTTTTTTTTTTACTGTGTTAGATTACTAAGAACAGCAAACTAAAACTGAGTGGACTCAAATATGCCAATAACAGTACATACCAATTAAAAAAAACAAAAAACATTTTTTATTACATAAGTACTAATTATATTAAAACAGTATATATATATAAAACAAACAATAAACACAATGTAAACAATGTAATAAATTATGATATTATCATTGTAATTTATAATTATTTAACGTTATATAATGTAAACTTAGGAAAATAATATATAAAACAAATAATTTAGTGTGTATAGAATGCATAACAAAAATTAAGACAGTATAATATAACAACAAATAATTTATAATACTGTATTAAGTAACTGTATACTTAAAATAAAATGTATATAATTAATAACTAAATTATATTACCAGTATATATATATATAATAAAAATACAATTTATATAACTATACTAAAGTAGTAAATAAATGATCATATTAAAAGCATATTTGTAATAAATAAACATACATGAGCACAAAGCTGGAAGTTTTGGAAGAATTGTTTTCAGTCTGAGATGGACTCAGATGGAAGGTACCTGTTTGAGGTCTGTATGAGCTGGAATCTCCATCAGTTCCATCTGCTGCTCTTCAGCTTGCGTCATGAACGCCTCCTTGATGTCTTCTGTACTGCACTTCTCCATGGACACCGGCACTACCTGAGCACGACAAAAGTAGTTTCTGTTAGACCCGTTACGCATTGTTTTCACACAAGGAGGTCTTTGGGAAATCACCTATTTGGTCATCACCGGGAACACGTTCCTCAGAAATGGTTATCTCTGTCAGCGCAGACAGACTGTCTATCCGCTCAGACTTAAACTGATGAAGTGATGTTGAAGTCTGTTATCGGTGGAGGGCTGGGCATCTCTCACACTCTCCACACTGCTATGAGTTTACCAGACTCTCTTTTTCATATATGTGGTGCTGCTCAGACTGACCTGGGATCTGTACAGGTCAGTCCTGTCAGGCAGACACCACAATTTCAATATGAATGACAATATTTTGTCTGGACCTGTAGTTGAAGGTGCTGGCTACGGTAGTTCCTCTCAAACATGATTGCACCGCTGCGCTCTGCTTTTACAGAACTTCTTGACGGCCACTCTTGTATTTCTCCATCTCTTCAACCACCTCCGATGCCAAATCCACCACTGACTGGTAATGCCCGATGGGCAGCAGGAGAACATGGTCGGGGGTGAGACCACCCTTAGCGAGAGCCATGTAACACTGAAATAATAGAATAGCTACATTAATAAGTCCAATAATTTATAGGTCGATATTTTTTTTTTTTTTATGTTAAAAGCATTCTAAAGTGACACTGCAGAATACATATTTTGTGGACTCACATGTGTTCCAATGCTTATGACCAAGTGCTTCTCGACTTCTGGACTTGCAAGGCAGAACCAACAGGGTCCGGTGGGCTGTGCTGTAATGAGACACGAAAACAAGGTCAAATCCAAAACAAAGGTTCAAATCCTCCCCAAAATCAGACTTGAATTAAGTTCTTCTGAATATTTCTACATAAGGTAATAAAAATAGTCCGGTTTGATCCATTAGATCAGCGGAAAGATTGCAGGTGAATGGACTCACGGGGTCTTCGGGGCTGTTTGGGGTAATTCGGTCTGTCTCCATCTGTTTGTCTCTTCCTGTCATGGTGACGTTGCTGGTGCTGTGGCTTCTTTTGGCCCAGATCAAAAAAGAACTGGGATACTGGTTCCTCCTAAACAAAAACAACAAGATTTCTTTCAAAAACATTAAAAAAAAAAAAAAAAAAAACAACCACAAACTACACCTGCATACTAACTCTATCAGTCAGTAAAAACTGTACACTCAAACCTCCGCGGCTGTCATAGAGGGTGGCGGTTTTTCTTTCCTCCCATCTTTCGTAGGTTTCCTGTAGGGATTTTCTGTGACATCCTGAGGCTGCTTGACTAACTCTGCGGGGTCCATGTTTTTCATCGGGACAATGTTGAATGCATACAAATACTATGAGAGAAGATCAACAGTACAATTAAAATTCACTCTCTATTTGCCACAGGTCTTTTAAGCATTATGTTATGCACAGATATTACAATTATGGACAGTTATTCATTTGATGTTAAGGCTGATATTAAAATTCCATTTTGTCTAAAATTTAACAATGAAACACTAAAAACTAAAATTGATTGATTGATAAAAGTGAATTTGATTATCAAAAAATTACAATATGCAGTATGAAATACAGATGTTTATTTTAAGATTTGCTAAAAATTATACTTGGTGTTAATGAATAATTGTTTTTAAATATGAACTTTAAGAAATGTGGTTACTGTTAACTAAAACTTTTAAAAATTATTTTCTGTTATTTGTAATACACCTGAATATTAAATATTGGAAATTGGCGGAAATTAATTTTTAAATTTAAAAGTATAAAAAAAGAGATTTTTTATAAAAAAAAAACTAATAAAAATGACAGAAGCACAAAATTACAGCACAATAACAAAATTAGTAAAACTTTACCAAAAAACAAAAACAAACAAACCTTCTTCTTGGCAGGATTGTTGACTGTTGCCAGGGCGATGAATCTACTGACATGCTGAGCATTCTCTTGAAGGACTACATGATTCCTGCAAATTTATACACATTTTTTTTTTAAGACAAATATCTTCCGAAAAGCAAAACATATCATGATGCTGTAATGCCACACCTGTAAGGCAGCCTCTCGTAATGGACCGCTTCCAGTCCCGCAAAATGGTAGCGGGGCTTCAGTTTGTCAGCGAGATCTGCGATGGACGAAACCCCACAAAACCTTGTATCAGTTTCCTACAAAAGGCCGAGAAAGTAAATGACACTTGAGCACTGCAAAACTGATTCAAATGAATTAAAGGAGCATCACAAAGCACTGACGGGACTGTTTCCATACTGCCATACGCCTCGAGGCCACTGGGAGGTCAGGAGAATGTCCACTCCTCGAAATTTGGAGTTAGACAGCAGTGGGGCCGCCAGGCCAATGATATCTTTAGAGGTGAAGCAGTGTGAGGGAGCAGGTTCCTGCTGAGCCTCTCTGCCACTGACATAGGCAATCTGAAGCCCCGATGCCCCAGTGAAACGCCTCTTCGCCCTGCGCAAAAAAAGCATACTTGTTTAACTCAAATTGACAGTTTCATTTTTAAACATTACAACATCCTGCTCCATATTTGCTGAACGAAAAATCCAACCCGTTTCTTACTAATGTTGGGATGCTGACTAGAAAAATAGTGCCTGTTTTGCTCTAACACGTCACACATTCTCGACTAAAATATGCATTTTGATACCCACTTGTAAGGTGAAGCAGTCTTGCATTATCTCCCAATAATAACCAGAAGAACCTCCACAAAGATTTTCAAATTTATGAATGATTCTCAAAACATTATTTTATGCCTAATCCTGATTTCGAAGTTGGAATTATGGCCAAAGTTTTTTTGCTACATCTGTGAGTGTCTCACTACACCCAAACAGTGACAGAAAATTAGATTTTGTGAAAAAAGCTTGTGCATTTATAAACGTATGTTTATGTAAAGTTGAATGCACTCAGTTTTTTTTTTTTCGAGTCCTTTACAGATCCTTCCTTCATATAAGTTAAATAATAAATTTCGAATGCAACTTGATATTTGACTGCTTTTTTTTGTTTTTTTTTTTGATAAGTGCATTAAAGCTCGCAAAACTGATATTTTTTGAATTATTACCCACCATATTTTTGCATTATCATATTGGCTAATATTAAACATTTTGAAAACCTGCAGAATTTTTCTTCAAGATGCAGGGCTGTGTTATGGATCCATCCAAGAAAAATAAATATATATAAAAACAAAAAAAGAAAAAAGCAACACTGACCCTCACAATACACAGAGTAGTAAATCATACTTTTATACACAGTTAACACAAAAATTGCACAGATATACGTCTTCCAAAGCTGTGAGAGTTATAGATTAATTTTACCCAAACATGTGATGTTTTCTGCCAACTCGCAGCCATCAGAGTTTGGGAGATACTTCACAGTCTCTTGGCTGGCTGCGCCGAGAATATATGTGTGAATGGGTGCTGGGGGTTTAGAGAGATCACCGATTAATTCAGTACACTGATAAATTAATGAACAAACAAACAAAACTAAAAGGAACCTTAACGTTACCCTTTTTTGCACCAGATTTGTATGCCTCCCATTCTGCCTCCGCCTCAGGAGAAGTTCCAAAAAATTCACCAACACACAGCAACAACTGAAAAACAGCATCATCACGTTAAACTCGCAGCTGTCTCTTATGCTCATCGCTTCACAGTAAGACAGATCCACGTGCGGACTCACATCAAATTTGCCCGCTCTTTTTCTGAATGGCGTTCACCCGGTTGAACAAAGCATTTATTCTTCCTTCAACGTCACCACATGCGAGTCTGAGAGGGAATGAAACATAAAATCAGCGTGGACAAGAAACACGCGAGTATATTATACACACACTACTGTCTTTACTTTCCATTATGACTGTAAATCACTGATTAACATAGGTACGAGCCTACTAACATTAACATATGCCCCCTTTCAACCCAAAAGGCTAAACTTACACTCGTAAAGGCTTGTCTTCCATACCGATTAAAATACAAATGTTCTTTAAAAACTCTTTAAAATTATTGTCCCTTGTGTCTGGTGTTAAATTGTGTGCGTTGTCAAAACAAACCCTGTCAGAACAGAGAGTGAATGATTTCGGCCGCCTGTTTATAACATATACACCTTAAGGTGAAACTTTATGTTTTTGGTGCTACAATTATTAAATGCTTTAGAGAAAATACCATATATAAAGTATAGAATTTATAAACGCGATAATATATATTATAAAGCTTAAATCACGTTTAAGTTTCTCTCCGGAGCAAATACAAGAGCGACACCGTAAATTGTATTAAACGCCTCAAAGATGCGCGCATTATTCGCAACGCTATCGCTTTATAGCGTAATATTATCAGAGAAATTATACATTTATAATGCAAATAACCAAACAACCTACACTATGTTCTTCTAACACGTTAATATAACACTTTCATATAGATTTTAAAACATAGGAACTGATTTACATTTGAAAAGCCAAAGTGCCCAATGTAATAAACGAAAATAAACTCCCATCTCATTTATACTACAACAACGATTTCTATAAGAGCAGAGTTCAAATAAGTGGAAATGGATGACAAATGCAAATTAGATGACTGTATAAACCTGCCCAATTAAACATATTTAAAAAGGCAGATTAATTTATAAAGCATTATTCCTTTAGTACATGTACACAATCCGTTTGTTTGCGTCTGCAATGCAGACCTTGTTTGCAAATTGCATGATTATTTATGGAATACATGCATGCACATGTGCCGAACATTTCCATTTTCATTTCCATATACAGGCTTCGGCATCGAAGGATGTTAACTAAAAGCGCTTCTTATCACAGCCGAACAACAGACATGACACCCCCCGAGCAGATTATAGAAATCGTGATGGATGACAAAACGTACAATGTGAGTAAAAGCAAACTGATCGAGAAGAGCGACTACTTCCGTGCGCTGAACAGCTCCGGGGATGCGCGAGTCCGCGGAGGATTCGGGTGCAGCTGCGGGGAGTGAGCGCGCCGGGGCTCGAGCTGCTACGCTACTGGAGTTCATCAGCACCTCCAAAGTTCAGGTGGCCAGCGAGACTCTGGAGGACCTGATCGAAACCGCATCCTTTCTGCAAGTCACTTCCATTTTAAAACTGCTCCTGAAATCAGTCTTAACTTCTTAAAAATCACACACACACACACACACACACAAACACACACACACACACACACACACACACACACACACACACACACACACACACACACATCACCCACAAAACCCTTTCTTATTTTTTAATGGAATACTGGGTTTATTATTGCATACGGGAGAATGGTTGCAACTTAAGGAAAACACATCAAAATCTGGCTTAAACCTCACCTGCACACTGAACAACGACGGCATCTACATTATGAGCAGAGATGTCAGCCTGTCCACCAGCCTGGAGCACCACGTCTTCCTCTCAGATGCCTGGGTGACTTTCTGACGTTTTCCTGCTCTGGGACAGAACATGCTGCTTTGCTCTCTCTACCTGTCCAATGTCCTGTGAGCCACATTGTTCATTCTTTGGGGATCTGAAGTAGACTGCAGACTGCTGGGGAACAAAGATTTAGCGAGCCAAGCCAGGTCTGAAATGGCAAGTTTACTAGAAGTTTACCACAACGGTTTACTAGATCGGAATGATCAACCAACACAAAGAACAGAGACGTTAAAGGAATAGTATAGCAAAAAAAATGTAATGTAAATTTGGTTATTATTTACTTCCCCTCAAACTGTGTGATTTTAAAAGAGTCTCTGGAACATTCTTTAACATTCACGCTTTTGTGTTCCATGGAAGGAACAAGTCACACAGGGTTGAAACAACATGGGGGTGAGGAAATGATAATTAATGAAAGATAATTATAATTTTTTTTTATTATTATAATTTTTTTTTTTTCAAAAAGCCTCAGTACTGAAAGGAATAGTTCTCCCAAAAATTTTCACTCACCCTCAGGCAATTCAAGATAAAGGTAAGTTTATTTCTTCATCCAAACAGATTCAGAGAAATTTAGTATTACATCTCTTGCTCATCAGTGGACCATCTGCAGTGAATGGGTGCCGTCAGAATGAGAGTCCAAACAGCTGATAAAAACACCACAATAATCCACAAGTAGTTCACACCCCTTCAGTACATCAGTGACTCTCGTGAAGTAAAAAGCTGCTTGTATGTAATAAATCCATCAATGCATTTTAAATTAAATACAAGTTAAACTTCAGCATTTAACTTGAGTCCATAATAACACTTCCTCCAGTGAAGAAGTCCATCCCCTGTTGTCCTCTCACATATAAATCTACCAACATAATTTTTTCCGAACAGTTTTTGGACTGTTTTCACTTGTAAACAGTACTTGATCTGTATATATTTCTCTTCTGATTCTCAGACGAGATGACTTTTTTCACTGGAGAAAGCAATACTATAGACAGAAGACTTAAAACGTCTTCATGATGGATTTGTTCATTACAAAAAGCCTTTTTTTTAACTTTAAAAGATGTTGGTTGATGTACTGGAGTCACATAGATGATTGTGATGCTTTTATCAGCTGTTTGGACTCTCATTCCAATGGCACCCATTCACTGCAAAGAATACAATTGGTGAGCAAGTGATATAATGCTTATTTTTTCCAAATCTGTTCTGATGAAGAAACAAATTAATTTACCTGAGGGTGAGTACATTTTCAGCCAATTTTCATTTTTTTTGGTGAACTATTCCTTTAAAAATTTTCATTTTTTTTTGTGTTGTGTTATTTGAAAAGTACATGATCGTTTTCAGACAGTCATTTAATTGAAATTGATCCATCAAATTTGTTTTTAAACTTGTATATTTATCTGGGCAGAGAGAAAGAACTCTACAAGAAATGCACCAAACATTTTCAGCCTGCACAGAACCATCTAATGCCAATGCACGTACAGTACCTTAACTATATATAACATGACATATACAGATTTACTACTACTAATATACAGATGCACAAGTGAAGGCTTCAGATTTATAGATGAAATTAAAACACTAAACTTGCATAAGCTAATTAAACAAATTAATATATTAATTTCATATGTCGAGCAAAAATGAATGTTGGTTTTGTTGAGTATTCCCAAGTTGCCTTGAATATGTAAAGGAGTAAGTTAAATAAAAATGTTCAAACTGTCCACTTTCTGTGCTTCATCTGTACTGTAGATTCTATCCTGTGTCTATGTCCTGGAAAGACTGTGGCCACTGGGTCTTAATGTTGAGCAGATGTCCCAACAAAGACAAGCCAGCTGTAAGAGAGGATGGTGGGACAGTGGATGGCCAATGATTTGCTCGTTTAACTCGGGGATACTAAGTGACAAATGTGTCAAACTAGTTATCAAACATACAAATAGAAATAAGTTTTTTTTAAACCAGTAAGTGGCAACATGATTCAGATGATCGGATATAAAAAATGCAGCTTAGGATATATAAATGCTATGTTTTTATCTTCAATAAAACTGAATTAAGTCAAATTAAATTAAGAGATTATTACCTGATTTATTAGAAGAACATTTCATCCATATTGCACAGGCAGACAACAGATAATTTGATTTGCACATAAACAAAATTGTTTTCTGCACGTGTTTCCATGACGACAGACTCGAAAAGCATCAGCAGAGTTCTATGAAAAAAAAATAAAAATGATTGACCGTTCTCTCAAAATGCTTTGGAATACTGCTGCATGCCGATGACTAAAGGCAACTGAAGAGAACTCAGTACTTACAAAATACATATTAATCCCTGATTCTGCATGATCATATTTTATATCCCTTAATCCTACCCTATACCTGAACTTAACAACAATTTACAAACTATTAATAAGCAGCAAATTAGGAGTTTATTGAGGGCAAATTCAGAGTTACTAGTTAGTTAATAGTAAGAATTGGTCTTCAAACTAAAGTTTGACCAAATCTGAATATATAATGAAAAATATAATAAATATTATAACAATAATAAAATGTATTATTATATATTGTTAAAATATCATATATATATAATATATAAAATATATATAAAATTTTGCCTTACATTAAAATTGGGGAGGGTGTGGGTGTGGCTACATTTTCTATTAGCAAAGTACAAGTTATTTTATTTTTATTTTCGGGTCAAAATTATTTGAATAATTAATTGTGTAAAATGGTCAATTAGTCTGTTTCTGCATTACTGGGACGCAAAATATCTAAATCATCTGTTCTACCAAAATAGCATTGGTCCTGTTTGTCCTTATGTCCTTGCTATAATAATACAGCCACTTGATGGCACTACAACTTAATTTAGTATAATATATATTTTCACCACACGTGCACACACACACAGTTCCCTTATTCATTACAAATGCACATGCAGATGTATAGAGTTGTTACGAATTAAAACAATTAAGATTATAAATACCAACACAAACACATCAAAACATGCACAATATTGAGCACCCAGATAAAGAACAGTCGGTAATGCAGTGACCTCTTTTCAAACAGCCAGCAGCGTGATTGGTACTGGTTGGGAATTGGGGGTTGAGTGAGGGGAGTTTGTGTTTTACTGATTTTCTCTTGTACACCATGTGGCCAACTGATAACATCTCTAGCAAATCAGAGCCAAAGAAATTAAGCCCTGCGTTGCCTTTAATGTGTCACTGCTGTAGTGAGCTGACTCTCTGACGGATCACAGGTCTCAAGCTGGAAGAAATGCAGCAGAAGCAGCTTGTTCTACCTCAGTGACTGATTTAACATGTCACATCTGCTCGGTGTCTCACAATTCTCAAAGTAGCTTTATATAGCTGTTTTGATATACATAGAACACCAATTAATCATAACCAATGACTGAATCACTTCACTTAAACACTGAATCACAGTGATGAAGTTGCATTTCTTTATTTAAAAAATACAAAAAAATAATGCCTTTCTGCTGTCAGCGACTACTGCTACTGTGTCCTGAATTAATCATCTATAGCAGAGGTCCCCAACCAATTAAAATGTGTTAAAATAGAACATTTTCTGAACACAATACAACTAAGAAATTCTATTACAGATTTGCCTCACATGTGTGTGTGTGAGAATGAGAAGAGCAAAGATGAAGGCTAAACACAGTATTTCAAAGGACCCTTCATCATTCCAATTAATGTTACCTACCAAAACAAAGTCACTTCAAAAAGCTGATATAGAAAGAGCAAGAGGAAGAGAGACACATGGCAGAGAGCATGAGAGAAGAGAGAGTGCGAAAGAGAGGTAGGTGGAGAAAGAAAGGGGGAGGTGGAGATAGAGAGAGGAGGGGAGGAGAGATAGAAAATGAGAGTGAAAGGGGAGGACAGTTCGCCTCTGCAGCGCTGCAAGGACAGTGTGAACATCTCTGGAACGCAGACGGACCGAAGCTCTCAACAATCACACGCACTTCACCATGACAACCATGCCAATCACTGCACTGGAGTGACAGCTGTCAATCGACAGGAGAAGATTATCAGGATCACCTGCTACAGGAGAGATTACAAGCTACTATAAGGGACTTAAGCGGAGTAATTCCAACCTATGTTTGGTTAGAAGTTGCTATCCAGAGGAAAATTGACAATTTTTGAACCCACAACTGAATGCCTGCATGCGCTCACGTGTGTGAACAAGGTTTTCTTGCTGTGTATCAGGGTCACGGTCTTGCTGGCTCTCACCCGTCAGTGCAGTGCCACAATAAGCTTCCTTAGAGCCCGTTTTAGTGAGTAGCTCTGTTTATTTAGCATTTTATCCACGAAAACCATGAGTGAGGGCAAGAAGGAGATAGAGATGAGAGACAAAGCCATCATGCATCAGCAGAGGAGACTGAAACAGGCCACCCAGTTCATGCACAAGGACTCCGCAGATCTTCTGCCTCTGGATGGGCTGAAGAGGTTGGGAACCTCCAAAGACCTGGTGAGTGGCTCTTTAGTTTATCCATAAAATGGTGGAGGCAGTTCTGAATTTACTTATGTAAATACTGTGTGTGAATATGTGAAAGGATGCATGCAGCTCTACATATGCAAATCAGTAAATAGTTTCAAATGTTTCTGCATCACATCAAGCAATGCTGACTTAGTACATTATTTAGCGCTCCAGACAAGGCAGTGAATGTTTCTGACACATCAGTAGATCCGGTATTCAGCTTCTCCTCCATAGATGAGAGTCACACTTTCACACACAGGTACACACGTCATGCTTTATATCATGGTGAGGACCTCTCATTGACTTCTTTTGTACTTGAATCAAGCTAATTATTATAATTAGGTCACCTTTGGTCACATGAGAAGAAATGTTTTATGTATGTATATGTCTATTCAAAACATTAATGAAAATATATATAATCAGGTACAATATATAATTCATGTCACACGAGTGCTGTTATGAATGTGATTCAGCAGTAGCAGGAGGTTGCATGGAATCACAATTGTGCTTGTACTAACACAACTGTGTGTGGCATTACTCTTATATACAATTCTTTAAAACAAAAGTTAACATTGAGTTATATACATTTATATATTATGTCTACTGTATTTTTGCACTGTCAATGAAAATATTGCCAAACAAAGCCGACTGTCGTACATATAAGTTCTCCGTTCCTGAATAAATCACTGTTTTAATCAAATCGAACAGCTGGGTGAATAATTCAATGACTCAATCATAAGGACTTTGCTTGTTGCTTTCCTAAATAAATCTGATACTTTCTGATACTCTCATACTTTCTGAGAAGGTACTACATTTGATAAAGACACGAGAAAAAGGTTCTATATATTATGAGAGGGTGTAGTATGAATAAAATCCAGACATACTAGATCTGACATGTTGTCATTGCCATGTGACTACAGCATCATTTGCATTGCTTCACTGTCATTCACAGCTCCTCTTCCGTGGCCTAATGGGATAATAAAGTGTCCATTAGGGAGGCGCACTTCAGAATCTAGTTGGAAGCAGTAGGTTATCCGGATATACTTTTCGCCAAGTGTTTTATGAATACTATGCATTCGGATATACTGTTTTTGACTACTTTATAGTATTCATATTCAGACGCAGGGAATGATTCATAAAGATGTAACTTATCGCCCACTACTGGTGTAACGATTTATCCTGCAGAAAGAGTCACTGACAATGCGTACTGCTAATCCATTTTACTGATTGAGCTTGAGGGCTAGAACTAATTGTTATTATTAATAATAAGTAATAAATATCAATTAATAAAGTTATCTAGACCTATATTACTGATTTTTGTACTAAAAAAAACATGTTGAGGATACATAACCAAGACAGAAAAATAATAATATATGGCCTCTATGGTCTTCTGCGTAGCTATATATGGAGTTGAAATCTCTATAACGGTACGCAAATTAATCCTCTCATGAATTAATCAGAGCTGCGTTTTTCCACACAAGATTTCTCACAGCTTAAGCGCTCTAGCTTTTTCCCCACATACTTTTAATCATCAACATCAGAAGCTTTGAGAGAAATATCAGTGGACACATGCACAATCGTTTATCTCATGCCAAGATAATTATAATATTTTACTCCTAATCCTAATACTTAAAGACACCTTTTTCCATGTCGGTCCCTTTATGAAGTCTCAGTGGCACCACAAGGTCCCCACAATGTAGGTTTGTCAATTTTTACTACCTTACAATGGGCCAATAATAAACCAAGAGCAAATGCTCTGTTAAATTACTGATATCCTCTCTCTCATTAAAAGTCATTGAATTGTACTGGTTCTGTCTCTCTCCGGCATAATAACTGTCCCACTGTCATCTCTAGCTACTCTGATTAGATGGCACATACCCAAACTCCCAGGGCGCACTCCAAGAAACCTTCAGAATATCAGTGCGCGATTGTGTGCAGGCATGCATACATGTGTTTATATGTGTGTGCCTATGATTAGAGAATGCATTTAAATGATCTCCGTGCACAGCAGGGAAGAGCTGAAGCTTGTGTGCAGAGCTTACGATGTCAGAGTCTCTAAAAAGTGGGAGCTAAAGATAACTGGCTTTCACAGACAGTGGAATGGTTTGCCTTAAAGCAGTGTAAATGCTCAATGTGTCTCAAGGAATATCATATTCTGTTTTGTGTTACTGTCTGTGCAGCTGTTTTTAAAATCACCATCTGGTTTGTGTTACGTCAAAAAACAGCAACAACAAAACAATTCTCTTTTTCTGTCTCCTGCCTGCTTTGTGAAGCTGTCACAAGCAGTTATTCACTGGATTCGATCTTGACGTTCACTAGTGGCACAGATATGTCACACTTGTCCTTCCGTGGCGAGAGGGGCAGACAAATACCTACTGACAGTTAGACAGATGGTACTGTCTTGTTGCACTGTACAGTGTGCTGTGTACCTCTTAAGGGCACAAGGAAGATTATGTCCTGCAGTATGTGTTCAGATGGATGAAGCGCAGGGTGTGAAATACAGAGAAATTTGGAGAGGTTGAAGGCTTGAAATTGTATGTATTATCTCAATGGCAGTTGCTCAGCAGGCACAGGACCCCAAGAAGTATATTACTTCCTGTGCTAGCTGAGCAGCTGCCATTGAGTCTATTTCAAAAAGAATCATT
This sequence comes from Cyprinus carpio, assembly GCF_018340385.1. Classification (NCBI taxonomy): domain Eukaryota; kingdom Metazoa; phylum Chordata; class Actinopteri; order Cypriniformes; family Cyprinidae; genus Cyprinus; species Cyprinus carpio. The sequence continues at coordinate 12,170,791 of NC_056575.1, forward strand.
TCCTATAAAATTATCTATTTGTGAGGGCAATGATAGTAGAAGTGTTCTCAAGTCCCCCTGGTTTGCTGCTCTCATGAGTGTCTCGTGAAATTGTTCTTGTTATGTAACCGTAGTTTTTGTTTCAGTTATTTGGGCATTAGGCCCTCTGCAATCCCTTCTTCTCTCTCTCTCTCTCTACTCCCTCGTTCTCCCTTGTTGTGAATGCAGAAAGCAAAGCAGTGAGAATGAAATGGGCACACTCAGATCGGCACAAATGCGCAGGAGATGTGGATGGAGTGAAAGAGATAGAAACCTATCCTTCTCACACTGTTTCCTAATGCACTGAAGAACTGTGCTGTCTATGCTGCCGCTATCTGTTGAATTAGTCCAAGGCCACACATTTCTCACCATTTGAAGAAATCATGTAGGCAGGAAATGAATGAATGTGTGTAAAAGAGCTTTAGCACATGACTTAGCACATGATTCTGCAGAATTTACATATATTATATATATATATATATTATATTTACATATATTATATATATATATATATAAATGAATTTACATATATTATATATATATATATATTATATTTACATATATTATACACGTTATAAGCAAAGATACAAAATGACACAAAACAGACATCGTTGAAACAACACAGTGAGTCAGATGTTGATTCAATAAACCACTGTTTGATGTAAATGTTCATCGTCAGACATCATCAAAAATGGTAACTCATCTTTGTAAAGTATTCATTAAAAGAACCACCTTATAAGTTTGGAAATCATCTGGTTAAGTTGAATGATTTTGATTAACTATAAAGAACCGGATCCTTAAGAATTATAATTATTATTAGTTTGGGAATCAGACTGCACTACATATTTCTCATTATGAGTCATTAGTTTGGGAATCAGACTAAAATGATCACATTTTATGTTTTAGATTCACTAAAAAGAAGAGTGAATCATTACATCATCAGTAATCATGGGCAGCATGCAAAAACATAATGCAACAGTGTACACCACACTTGTTGCATTATGTTTTTGCATGCTGCCCATGAGAACAGCTCAACAGACAGATGTTTCTCTACATAATTCTGTCGTTATTGCATCAAATTCAACAAAGGCTGTAACCTTTCATTCATTACTCAGGTAAAATCTGGTTTCTTTTGCTGTGAAGCTGAGGATTTAGCAGCAGGTAGTACCACTGCTCCAAGCAATTATGAAGGCAATGTCTAGTGCACTGGTTAATCAAATAAATTTGTATCTGTTATTACATGGCACTCTAGAGTACTTGATTCTGATTGGACAGCTGCAACTGCATTCTACAGTCAAGTATTTTTGTAATGATCTAAATAATCACATTTTTTTTATTCATTTGGTAAGAAGCCATGTAATAAGCAAGAAAATGTACAGATATCCGGTCAATATCGCAAAATAAATGTCAAGTATTATCCCTTACCTACACAAAAACAAAATAGTGTAAAAGTGAGTAATGAGAGCTTTGCGTCCCAACTATAACCCCTCAGAGGCCTGATCCTGTTTTGCTAATGAGAAACATAAGTGCTAATTATTAGTGTTACTCGATGAATGGCTGAGCCTTTTTCCCTCACCTCCATCCCTCTTCTCCATCTCTGGGGGACTGACAGGAGCTGAGACACAAAATGTACCTTCTGGATAGATGCTAAAAAAAACTACCTGTGAAGGGGGTAAATAAACAGCTGTACAATACAAGGGAAGGCAAGGGAAAGGGTTAAGAGAACAGAGAAGAGAGAGAGTGAGCAGCTGGCTGTGCATGTTGTGTGTGTCAGAGGATGTCTGGTGCTGGGGCGGGAGATCAGGAGGGGAGAGCAGCCATTAGGCAGGTCACATGACTCTCTGAATGAGAGAGAGGAGCCTGTTGCCGTCTGATAATTAGCTATTAGCCGATAATCACACAAAGAGAGAGAAAGCTCTTTTGGGGCAAAGGTCTAAATCATTCCTAGGTCACATTTCACTCCAGAAATGAGAAAATGAAACCGTTACCATTAAAAATAAAATAAAGGGTGTTCAAGGTACAGTATTTAATTATTTTATTTGCTTTGTGATATTTTTTACATGACAATTACATTTATTCTGCACTCTATATCCTCATTACATTTTTTGAAGACAATAGTCTATATAAAACTTTAAGGATTCAATTATTCGCTTCATTTCCCTCATATATTTCCATAATAGAGCTCTTTATAAAGATTTAATCAAAAGAAGTAGCCAAAGGAAAAGCATCCATTCAGTTTATATCACATAAATAAATGCATAATGGTTATAGTAATGAATTACATTAAAATTATGAACTAGTGCAATACACTTTTTGGTATTTCTTATTGTTCTCAAAGAGGTTTCTCATTACGTTAATAAAATGATAAAACAATAGACTTTCTGCAATATATTTTCTATTGTCCTGCATTAAAGGAATAAGAATTTATATCATTGAAGAGTCAGGAAAATCGATGGGAGAACTTTTTTAAAAGAATAGTTTTAAGGAATAGGAAATTTAACTCATCCTCAGGTCATCCAAAATGTAAATGAGTTTGTTTCTACATCGGAACAGATTTGAAGAAATGTAGAATTGCATCACTTGTTCATCAGTAGATCCTCTGCAGTGTAATTTTTCCAGAAGCTATGGACTGGAGACATGTGATTTACTTGTAGATTATTGTGAAGTTTTTATCAGCTTTTTGTGGTTTATTTGTTTGGTCTCTGATTTTGTTGGAATGGTTTGAATGTGATGTAATGCTAAATTTCTCCAAATCTGTTCCGATGTTAAATCAAACTCATCTGCATCTTGGATGGCCTGAGGGTGAGTACATTTTCAGCAAATATATATATATATTAAATATTTGGTGGACTATTCCTTTAAAGAAAATGTTATGAAAAATCTGTCATCATTTACTTACCCTCATGTCATTCCAAACCTGTATTTCATACTTTCTTCTGTGGAACATAAAAGATGATATTCTGAAGATTGTTTCTGTTTTTTGTCTACACAAGGAGTGTCAATGGGGACCAAAACAACAATGGACCCCACTGATTTTCAAATCTATCCAGTCCACGCAGGTCATTGCTCAATTAGTGGCAACAATATAAACGTTTGGAACAACAATGTTGTGAAAGTGACACAATGCAATGTCCCATGACCCATGCTACAAACTTCAGTCATTTTAACCTTAATAGTCACTGACCTCTATTTACCCACAATTCAACAGTACACTGGTTTTGGACATGCTGTTCTAGACCAAACATGCTTTCTGAAAATACAATGATCAGCCCTGTCGGGTTGAGCAAAGATTTTTCTCATACAGCCCAGGGACGACAATCGCCCCTGAATTAGAATCTAATTCACAAGACCTACGAATCATGAATCATTCATATGAGCCCTCGCAGCATCCAGAATTTAAAATGGATATTTAAATAATTCTTCTAGTGGGACTGAATAGATTTAGAGGGGAGATTTGCAAATTCAGTCCATTGCATACATGACTTAAAAATTACAGTTAAGAAGTCTTTATATTTAATATTAATCCAAGTTACATTGAATAAAATACACACAAAAACTGCTCTTATAAGCATAATGTTTCATAAATGTATTGTTATGTCACCCTTACATGACTGTATAATAAGTGTGGCCATTTCTATGTCTATGTCTTTTTTTTATTTATTTATTTTTTATCTGGCGTGTCAATGCCTTTATATAATCTGATGCACAAGGTTACGGAGTCTTTTCAAATCTACAACTATCAGAAGCACACAAAAGCATCACTCTATCAAGGCAACATGACTCAGTGGCTGTAACGACAGTCAGCTCTCAATGGAAATAGGACAAGAGAGATAGAGGAACATAATGCTATGATCAGTCCTGTCAGAATCAATGTGCTCCGCTCTGTGAGTGAACCCAGATAAAGAGAAACATGGGTAATGAAGTTTTATTTAAAACCAGACTGAAGATGGCTAATTATGGTATTCAGTGACGCTAGATTTCCACATTAATTCTTTTTATATAATATATATATTATTATATATATATATATATATATATATATATATATATATATATATATATAGCAAATAAAGTTGGACTCTATACAGGTGGCCTTTTCATAACGCTCTTGTCTCAAGCCTCTTGTCTTAACACCTCATTTTCAGATGTAAGGCTGAATCAGGAGTGTGATAAGGTCAAAAGCACTCAAGAGCTTCCATCATCCATTCATCCTCACTTCTCCATTAACCTTACACTGTTGCAAAACCTCTCCCAACTGCACTGAATATGAATTATCCAAAGTATTTACACATGTACACATGCATGGACACACACCTCATTAAAATGAAGACCGTTGTAATGATGTTCACTACAGCACAATTAATCTGATGGTTATTAGGGGAAATGAGCTAATGCCACATGCAGATGAGAAACAAACACAGTGGATAGTATTGAGTAGCACTGGGTCTGCTTGGATTCAATCATTACTGGTAAAAGCATTTTGTAGTCTCTTCCTTAACATAAACATGCAAGTTAGATTCTAATTAAGATATATGGAAGAATAAGTGAAAGTGATTACAGCTGATATTCCCATTACTTTCTCAGTTTGAATTACTGAAAACTTCCAGGAATAAAGCTTCTTTCCAGAAGATGCCAGTTTCTTTTTCCACTAGTTTTTAACATTAATATTATCTAAAATAAAATAAAATAAAATAAAATAAAACACTAGTTTTTAATATTATTATTTAAAATAAAATAAAATAAAATAAAATAAAATAAAACCTTTTATTGCCAATTATGGTGTTCATTGACACTAGCTTTCCATATTATTCTTGTCCAATTAAATAAATATATAAAACATTCTATGTCCACTTATGGCCACTGCACTCTACGGGTCTTTTCTCAACTGTATTTTCCATTCAGATCTAAAGTGAAAGGCTCCCAGAGATTAATTTAGACTTAACTCTGATGGCTGATGTTGCAGGGCGGATGTTTTTTTAGGCTAAAGCAACACAAGCATTGCGTCATACCCAACCTGCACTGTGATCAAACCATCGTATCGTTTCATTTTTAGACATGTATGATCTTACACTGATTATGCTTAACTGCAAGGTAAATGCCTAAATGGAGTACGTTTTAGGATCAAGTTCAAACGGCAAGTTTTAGCACAATCTGAAACTCAGTACACATATTTATTTCGGCCATTATCCAGATTTTACTATGCATTTAAGCAAAGTAAACAAATGTACAGTTGCTCTGGTTGCTTATAAGTCTAACTTCACCTGCGTTCTCATTAAACACAACTTTAATTGAAAGCAGATCAATGCAATGCCCTTATGAAACCAAAAAAACAGCACAGCAACAGCGCTGATGCTGACATTTACCTATCAGCTTTTCTGTTTACCCACATTCACCCACAATAGCCATCCTAGTGAGCAGAGAGAAAGTCAAGCAGAACTAGTTGTGATTAGTCTGTCTAACTGTAGGACACATGCGCAATGAATTTGTTTTTAGGCAATGTAATAAACTCAATTATAACAATCTAATTTACCTGCATTTGGATGTACAGCTGCGATAAAGATATGTAGCACTGTCACAGCAAGACACAGCTGGATGGTTTTTCTTATTTTGTAAGAGGGTGTCAACAGGAACGTAAGTGCTCTTGTGGAGGTCATCTCATTATACTGGGATAAAATGAGATTTGTAATGTCATCTCAGCCTTTGACTTTATGTCAAGATGTAGTTTCATGTGGCTCAGAATTATTGGAAAAATCACAAAGTGTCTGAGCACATGGTATCGGACTTTGTAAGGCTCAATGAATAAGAAAACAGATTGTCGCAACCTCTGTGACTTTATTTGATGACAGAAGATGAAAATCCATGAATCTGTAAGTCTTGAAGACATATATAGTGAAAAAATAGAGTTGCCACAAAGGCTAGTCTCATAGCAAAAAGTCAAAAGGTACAAAGCTCTCATTGTGGCGTTGGATTCTGCTGTCGGCCACATGAACGACTGCAATGTTTTTCAATCAATATACAAAATTCTATGCCATTAAACCCACAGCCACGGATCAATAGTGTTATTGCATAGCTGGAGGAAATATCTAGTGATAATGTTTTGGTGAGCTGACACATTTATAGGATGATAGCAGAAAACTGTAGACACAAGCACAGGATGAATAATTAGATAACAATAAGTCTTTCTGATTAAATGCTCATGTAATTGGGTTATGGCAAGCTTCATTTTATTCCATTCCTTTTCATAGACGCTTTGTATGCGTGTGTGTTAGGAAAAAATGTGTAAGTCTAAGGAAAAAATATGGTATACATCTTGAACAGAAGATTTATGTACAGATTTATGCATTATTTTCTGTATATACAGCTGTATAAATAAAAATATGTATATGTATTTACATAACACTTGAGTGAGAGAGGCAATTATTAGTTATTAAAAAATGAATTACAAAAGAGAGGTGGTAATTTCCCCTGAAGGGAGAAGTGCAAACAGGTTGTGGCAGGGTGAAAGGAGTCTGTGATGATGATACCTGCCCGTTTTTTCACTCTTGAGTCCTAAAGGTTGGGCAGGTGCACACCAATTATCCTTTCAGCTGTGCTAACAGTCTGTTGCAGTCTTCCTATATATCTGATTTGCTGGCTTACCCAAACCAGACAGTTATAGAAGTGCACAGAACCGACTCAATAACAGAGTAAAACTGTATCATCTGCGCTTGTGGAAGGTTGGACATTTTCAGTCAATGAAGGAAGTACAACCTTGGCTGGGCCTTTTTCCCAATGCACTCAATGTGATTGTCCCACTTCAGGTCCCATGAGAGGGTCGTGCCCAGGAATTTTGGATGACTCCACTGCTGCCACAGTCCTGTTCATGATGGTGTGACGGGGGAGTGCAGGGTGTTTCTTCTAAAGCCCACAATCATCTCCAAAGTTTTGAGAGTGTTCAGCTCCAGGTCTATGCATCTTTTAAAACTGTGTAGCAATGGTCCAGTGTATTGCTGTCCCTGGTGGGGCATGTGACGTGCTGTCTGTATTTAGGCAGCTCCCGGGTGAGATTCGCTTCATTAAATTCAATGAGAATGATTATGAAAGAGTTTGGGTAATGCTGCTCTGTGCATGTGATCTGATCAGCCAGCAGTTCTAGCGCTCCGCTCACACACGTGTCAGGAGGAATGTATGCACTCACCAGAATAAACGAGGAAAACTCATGCGGCGAATAAAAAGGCTTGTTAATAAAGAAAGCTTCCAAATTTGGGCCGCACATTTTCTTTAAAACTGTCATGTCTGTACACCAGCCTTTGTTGATATAAAAACATAATAATCCACCATGCTGTCCAAGATGGCTCCGTTCAACCACGTTTCCGTGAAGCAAAGCACAGCAGAGTTAAAAAAGTCCTTGTTTGTGCGGGTGAGGAGTAGTAGTTTGTATTAGCTAGGGAGCGGAGATTCACCAGAGGATGCTCATCAGGAGAGCCCTAAAACCACGCTGTTGGAATTTCATGAGTGCACCTAGTTTGCGTCGACTGGAGCACTTGTATAGGATCGCAGCTCCTCTGACTAGAATGTCCAGTAAAATGTCTGAATGCTCAAAAGTCGGCAAAACGTTATTTGGTGTGCTATTTCTGATGTCTAGGAGCTCGTCCCTAGTAAAGCTGATCGGAGAACTTAATGTAATATTTATGTTGTGCATATTTGCTTTTTTACTTTAATAATTATTTTAGTACATATTTTAATTTTTTTGTTTAATATTTAATTTTTTATTTATAATTATTTATTTTTATGATTTTTTTGTTTGTTATTAATCTTTTTTATAGGTTATTTATTAATATATATTCTTAACTACTTCCCAAAACACAGCTATCATCTCAAGCATTTTTGAACAGTATGAGCATATGTTTTGAGTTACAAAAGAGCAGCACTACATGCAGCAGATGAAAGCGATGGGATAGAAAAGGAAGGAAAGATCTAGGTTTCTCTGTGTATTTTCAGCTTCCCCTTTGAGAATATCTGAGTGGTCCTTTCAAGAGGTCCTGATAATTGTATTATTAGAGAAGCAGAGAAAGTTGAAAAGCAGATCAAATCACATTCTGGTGTCCTCAGGTCGCACTGCTGTTGAAATGACAGCTGTAGTCTACAGGTATAAGCAATTGCATAGATAGTAACACAGCACCTCCATTATGTACGGCTGCACGGATTGCCTTCTGTATCTAATATTCATTTATCTGTCATAAACAACAATCTGCAGGATTTGTTTCTCAAATAAATCTGTCCTGCCTAACGAAATAAAGCAGAATAATAGAATCACTATCACAAGGCCAAAAAATGTAATAAAGGCATCAGTTTTGCTTCTCCACATCGAGTGCATCAGGAACCCAGAAAGCTATTAGAAAGTTTATTTGAGATGTTTACTTTTATGTAAAAGGAGACTTGAATTTCAGTAATTTGTTAAATTGCACAAATTGCTCAAAGAAGGTTGACTTTCCACTTTATGAAACATGCTGGCAGTTAACTATGCAGTAATTAAAGTGATGGGCATCGTCATCATTGGTAATGGAGTTAACTTCAGCACTCAATGACTCTCTGTTTACTTCGCTTGTTTACTGTCTAACTCTGCAATGATGAAAAACTGACTGATAGGACATCCATTAACTTGTTTTATTTCCCACAGGCCTCCAAACTGCAACATTGTAAAAGGGAAAAACAATTAACATGTACTGTATCTTCAAAGTGCTCAGCAGAATAATATTCTACAAAATTGCTTTTTTGGTACTTATAATGTCTGAGTATCCTACTGATAAAGATGACTTAGAATAAATTAGAAATTATTTCCCCCCAGTAGCTTTATTGGCAGGAAATATAAATAAATAAAATAGAAAAATAAGCATATTTTAATTAACATTTAATTTAATATTTACTGTATATTGTACATATTTTATATTTTAATTTAATATTTAATTTAATATTAAAATGTAATTTAATATTTAGATTGCGCATATTTTACATTTTAATTTAATTCTTACTTTACTAATATTTAATTCAATATTAACATTGTATTTAATATTTAAATTTAATGTAATATTTAACATTTATGTTTTGCCTAATGTAATTAATAATTTTATACGATAATCTTTTATTATTTTATATAATCTTTTTAAAAATATATTTTTTGTATTAAATCCTCCACTTTGGTATCAAATAATGAGTGAAATAAATAACAGATCAACATTACATTTGTTTAATTTTAAGTTTAGTGCATTGCATTGTGGGATACATTATTTGTCAAATGTAGCAGAACATCCAGGTTCTCCATGTGTACAGAAAATCACTCTCAAAAACATACAAACTGCAGTATTATAGTAGTATGCTATTTCAAACACTGCCTGACATGGTTAAAACATTACTAACATAATTTCCTATTCCCGTGTGCCTCATACAGCAGCCCCATAGCATCATTCAGCGCCGTCTCCTGGAGGGCCACATTCCACGTTTGCGTGGAGAGGCCCGGGACGCCCCATCTCATATTTGCTCACCCCTGGCAGACAGCAAAGAGGGCGGAGAGCCGGAGGAGAGAAGCGAGAGCACGGTGGATGACTCCACTGAGGAGAGGGAGTCTCCGGAGGAGAGCGAGAAGAGCTTGAGGTCTGATGAGGACGAGGATGAGGATGATGAAGATGAAGAGGACAGCAGCGATGCAGGTGGAAAGACAGAGCCCAAACAGAAAAATAAAATGGAAGACGAGACGAAGAAAGGTCTCAAAGAGGGTGAGAGAGCATCCACCCTCTCAGCTCTAGTGGTCCAGTGTAAGGTAGGCATTCACACTGGTGAGCTGAGCTCTTTTCAGCCTTTTTCAGCTGTCTGTGCCCATAATAGAAGCGATAACAGCTTGCCGTAATGACAAAATGTGAGCTCTGGCTCCCTATGACTCATGGTTTTATTTTCCTCGCAGCCGATTGTTCTCGACGGTCGGGTTTGAGAAGGTTTTAGAGGGCCAGTATGCATCTGAAAAGCCCAAATCAGTGAAACACCTTATGCTAAGTTTACAATACAAATGATGTAACTGTGGTGCAAGTGACTCATTTTATGTTGATATAACAACTTTAACACAAGGACAGAAGGAACTAAATAATACCCCAAATTTGATATTATTATAAGACATGATTTGGGGTCATATTTTGTACTATTCAAAAGTCCAGGGTCGATTAGATTTTTAAATGTTTTTGAATCAAAAATACAATAAAAACAGTAATACTGTGAAATTGTATTACAATTTAAAAATAACTGTTCTATTTGAATATATTTCAGTGTTTTCATGTCACATTATCCTTTAGAAATCATTCTAATATGTTGATTTGCTGCTTAAAAAAAACATTTGAAAACAATTGTGCTGCTTTCTATGGAAACCACAATATATTTTTTTTCAGGTTTATTTGATGAAAAGGAAGTTCAAAAGAACAACATTTATTAAAAATAGAAATCTTTTGAAACATAGTGAATGTCTTTTACTGTCACGTTTCATCAATTTAATGTGTCCTTGCTATATAAAATCATTAAAAGTCTTATTGACCCCAAACTTTTGTAGTATATGGGAGCGGAACAGGACTGGCTAATGAATTTCCACGACTTCCCCATTTGTTCGAGGTTCCTGCACATTTATTTTTTTTAAATAGCTAAAAAGACTTTTAAAAATGATTTCCTAAATTCCATGCCTTCTCCAAACATTTGAGGTTACTTAACAAGAATTCATTAATTTGTTATTTTTTTTTAGTCATTACTTTAGGCCTGGAAATAACAACTTAAAATTTCCATGATATTACAAGGTTTTCCAGTACCATCCATTTCCACAGTTCTCAGACTGAATATCATCAAAATCACCCATCTTGCAAGACCCCATCTTCATCACTCTTCATTCATGCAGTGATTGAGTGCAGTATAAATAGACCCTAAATTAAAGTAGATTAAACCACAGGGTTGGGTGTGAACCAAACAGCAGCTCATTTTCTCAGCCTACATGTCAGCTGACAATCCAAGAACATCAAGACCAGTCAATGGAGTACTGAACTCAAATTAGGCAATCATGAAAATATGTTACCTTAGCTTGTCCAGCTCACAGAAAGTTAATAATTAAGGCAAAATGCATAGTTATCAGAGTTGTGATTATGACCAGCTGACTGTAGTTTAACTTAAAGGGTTAGTTAACCCAAAAATGAAAATTAGCCCTTAAATTACTCACCCTCCAGTCATACTAGTTGTATATGACTTTCTTCTTTCAGACAAATCCAGTCGGGAGTTATATTAAAAATTGTTTTTGATCTTTCAAGCTGTATAATGCCATTTAGCAAGTGATGCAGTGCTTCAGTCTAAAAGAAGTGAAATAAAACGCACCCATCCATAAAAGCATGACGTATGGGGTCCGGGAGCGTGACGTATGAGGTCAGCTTTGTGCATGCGCCAGTGAGTCTCATGAAAACCAACGTTTGTTAACAGAATCAAAGGAAGCAAAGTTTCCTTACTTTAGCAAAGGAAAACCAGTCTCCTCTTGGCTTATATCGAAATCCTCTGACATTCTTCTTTACAAATCCTCGTTTTGTACTTCTAATCAGTGACCATTGGTTTGTTTGATCTCTGCCCTGCGCTTCTGCATTCGTCACTTCTAAGTGGCACATGTGCAAAGCCGACCTCCATACGTCATCAGCCCAGAACTGCTTCCGTGTACAACAGTGAGCGCAGGCTACATTACAGTGATTATTACATTTTAAATATTGTTATTTTTCTTACAAAAACACATCGATTCCCTACGGGAGGTCTTTGTTCACCCCCCTGAGCTGTGTGAGACACTTTTTTTATGGATGGGGGCTTTTTTTTTAATTCTTTTGGACTGAAGCACTGTAACACCCCAGCTGACTGCCATGAAACAGCTTGAAAGATCAAAGACAATTTTTAATATAACTCCAACTGGATTCGTCTGAAAGAAGAAAGTCATATACACCTTGGATGACTTGAGGGTGAATAATTTATGGGGTAATTTTCATTTTTGGGTGAACTAACCCTTTAAAAATATATATTTTTATTAACTGATTTGAAATATGAACATGAATAATGAATATGAATGAATATGAATAATGAACATGAATAAACAATAGTAATATTAAATAGTAAAAGTAATTTTTTTAAATTAATGTTAACTTATAATAATAAAAAAAAGTAAGTAAAAAAAAAAAAAATGTTCATTGTTAGTTTATGATACCTATTGTTAGAAACGGAACCCAGTATTATACAATTATTATGTGAGAAGAAAGAGACCATAAAGAAATACAAGAAGCATGAAACTAGCACAACTAAAAAAGTAATGCTATTGCTGCAAACAATGTTATTATACAAAAAACATTTGGCCATAATGAATAAAAGTTGTGCAATAAGACTCAGATTTAAGTTAAATGAATAAAAATTGTTATCTGAATTTCAAATGAACTGAATGTTCTGGAATACACATGCAGTTTTATTATCATATGTGAACTGAAAGATGGAAAGAAACCATCAGCATCTAATTAAAGCTTCAGTAATAAAGAACCAGATAAGTGGGGCAGCATTTTATGTAGCAAATCCAGCATAGTGGTTCATGCCTCCTCTTCTGGAAAGATAGGTTTCACTTTGAGGCAGAGAAGTCATGCGCGATTTTGCTCCACGCAGAGTTGCCATCATTATATGTATCACACATGCACCAATGCACCCATATACACAGACATTTAATAGCGGCAATCAAATAAAGACATATCACAACTCACAAAGAGAGTATCTCACCGAGTTCAACTGTTTTATAGCATCCACTAGGAGTTTTGCTCCATTTCACATTTTTAAATCATTTTATTTTTCAATTTAAAAGAGAGAAAAAAAATCTAAGAAACTAATTTCTTCACTTAAAGAAATAGCTCACGCAAAAGTAAACATTTACTAAACATGTATTCAAGCTCATTCCATCAGAGATGTAAAAGAGTTTGTTTCATCATTGGAACAGATTTGGAGAAATTTAGTATTGCATCACTTGTTCATCAACGAATGCTCTGAAGTGAATGGGTGCCGTCAGAATGAGAATGAGTCCAAACAGCTGATAAAAACATCTCAGTAATCCACAGGACTCCAGTCAATCAGTTAACATCTTGTGAAGCGAAAAGCTGCATGTTTATCAGAAATAAATCCATCATTAAGAAGTTTTAACTTTAAACCCTTGCTCAAGATACCAGTCCATAATTCATAATAATGCTTCCTCCCATGAAAAATTCCATCCTGTGTTGTCTTCTCACAAAAACTGTTTTCTAGAGACTATAAATTTTTCACTGGAGAAAGCACAAACACTCAGCTTTTAATTTCACAATACATTAATTGATGGGCTGGAGTCATGTGATTTACTTGTGGATTATTGTAATGTTTTTTATAAGCTGTTAGGACTCTCATTCTGACGGCTAAATTTCTCCAAATCTGTTCACATGAAGAAACAAACTACTTAAATTTTTAGATCCATACCACAGGGTGCATGGAAATTAATATTTGACTGATAGTTTGTCTTATATAGTGCAATGCCACCTCAATGTGTTTATGTGGACGTGTTTCATTCATTGTGTCTTGCACTGCAACAAAAGCACTTTCAACACAGCACTAGAAACCTAGCAGAGGAAGGAACAAGTGTGAAACAATCTAAGGAAACCTGCGTGTCTGTGCAAGTGTTTGTGAAACATGCTAGCTGGGACGGAACAATGTGTGAGAGGGGCTTAACGGCCCCCCATGTTTGCACATTGAGAGACTGATGCTCTGGTGCGTCCCACCCTTCATGTGGTAGGAAAGTTGCGGGGGTGACGGCTCACCTTGAGTGACAGGAAACTCAAAGAGGTTGCAACAAAGCTCTCATCCACTTTAACGGTAGAACAGTGCTGACACAGACCTCATCCCTCACTCATTAAATGCGTAGTTAGAAAACAGGCAAAGAACAAAACACAAGCTTGACAACGGTTTAGCTGTGTGTAGGTGGAGCCTTATTGTCTTTAAGTCCTCATGCATGCTGAGAGACCATATGCCACAAACAGGTCCCAAATCTCTTGAAATATCTCAGCTGAGGCTTCCTCTCAGGCTCCCACGACACTAATTAACTAAATAGGCTAATAATACTTTTATTCTTCTTCTTATTGTTGTTGCTATTATTATTATGCAATGAGTAATGTATTATTAATCGCATAATAATTAATTAAATTAATTATTAATTAAATATTAAACTTATTCAATACATTGTTTTATTATTATTATTATTACACAACTCTCTGAAATATTCCATTCCAGATCCAGATCAAATATTTTTGTTAATGGCCATATTTATCAAGGGCACATTTACTTGAAAGGATGTAATTATTATTACAGTTATTAAATATTGAGTTAAATCAGACAACTTTAGGTGTTTTTAATAAAATTGTATTTCCACCACAACTTAAATATACTTATGCAAAAATATATCTGGGGAGAAAATTAAACTTTTACATATTTTTTTTTAAAAATATAATGTGCATATGTGCCAACACAAAAACCCTAAATGAAAGTTATTATTATTATTATTATTAGCTGATTTATTAAGAAAACTTCCATTATTATTATTATTATTACAACATTCTCTTAAATACCTCAGCGAATGAAATTCTTTTGTTAACGGCCATATTTACTGAACAAAATTAAGGGCAAATTTACTTGAAAGGATATCATTATTATTACAATTATTAAATTAAACTGTAATTTTTTTTATAGGGAATTATGATTGTAACAGTGTTGACACAACTTTTAGTTATTTTTAATAAAATTTTCTTTTCACTACAATACAAAATATAGGCCTACACCAAAAGGAGGTAGAGAATAAAATGTTTATTTTGTATATTACATCTATTTTTCCCCCCAAACAAAATGTGCATTTTTGCTCAGAGGAAGTAAGAAAAGCCCCCCCAAAAAAACAAAAAATCATTTTTATTTTTTCTCAATTTTTGCTGATCTACTTAGAAAAATGGCACAAATAACACATTTTAATAGCTGGAGTCAATATTCACAGCTGTGACTTGTTTACACAAATGTTAATGTGGTATGACCCAAAACATGTGACAGGATCCATCGTAAGACAAGCGGAAGGCTAATGAGTTAAAAAACAAACCACTGATTCTGCTAATACCGAACAAATTATTTACACATAAATGTCAAGCAAGCAGCATGAACAGGCACTTAGAGCTTCCAAAGAGCAAATGCTGCAAAAGCACAGGGTCGTTATTCATCCGTCTAGCTCGGAATTCTGCAAGCACTGATGGAATTTCAGGTTAAAGGACAGACTGAGAATAAACCGACTCACTGAAGCGAAACGTCAGGGGTACCTTTGATAGTGATGGCCCATTATTAACCAGAACTATTATCCTCAGACGGTATTAAACTATCAATCCTGATACTGTCAGACGGTGCAAAAACAAAACCTGGCATTGTCTATTTAAAAGAACAAAAGCTAATATCTTTGCTTCAACATAATGTAGTGTCTCAACTTGGCATCTGTGTGAAACTAGTAGGGCAGACCGGAGCTATGTTGTTAGACTCTGACTGATAATGTGTTTTGCTATTTAAATTTCCTGTCACATTAAAGGTGTGGAAAAGGCAATCACAAGGGGGAAAAAATATTTTATCAGGGAATTCATCTGAGTTAAGACTAAATGTTTATTTTGCAGTGTGAAGATGCAGAGGTGATGTTATCCATAAACACAGGGTGCCAACACAACCACATCTCTAAAACATGCTGCAGACGACTTGGGTAAGTGTATTCCACACACACACACACACACACACACACACACACACACACACACACACACACACACACACACACACACACACACACACAGAATTTGTTGATAAATTGTGGCAATTTTTATGTTTTGCAGTGAAAAACCACCACTCATTATCCATTAATGTCATTTTATTAGTGAAACTGAGTGTACAGTTTCCTGTTTTAATCCATAATTACTGAAATCAACTGAACAAACAGACAATGTTTTTTATTTCATTAAAAAGTCTCATTTTCACAATGGGTGCATTTATTTGATGAAAAATGCAGTAAAAACTGTAATATTGGGAAATATTTTTTCAATTACAATAACTGTTTTATACTGGAATATATTATAAAATGCAATTTATTCCTTTGATGGCAAAGCTGAATTTTCAGCATCCATTACTCCAGTATTCAGTGTCACATGATCCTTCTGAAATCATTCTAATATGCTGATTTGATCAAGAAACATTTATTATTATTATTTGTAATTTTATTTATTTCAGATAAATGCTGAATTTTTAGAATCCTGAACGCTGCAAGAAATTGATCACAAAAATATGAAACAAAAATGACATTATTTCCTAAGTGCTTGTATTTTCTGCAGACTGAAAACCAACCCTGAAGACAAACTTCATGACAAGCTGCAGCTCAGTGATTCGACAGTGGAGACAGTGAAGTCCCTGCACCTGCAGCTGGGCAGAGAAAGAGTGCAATGCCCTGCCCAGGTCATAGGTCAGGCTTCAAAGTTTCTCCCGTCACTTCTGAAAATGCACTGCCTATTCATTTTAAAAAACATATACATACAATGATTACACCATGTTTTCATAGATTTGATTGAATAGAGAAAAAGCTGAGAGACATCCAGGACATTCTCCTAAGAGTTCGGTACTCACCGGTTTCAATTAGTCATAAATATAAGTTTGATGCAACAGAAAAGTCTTATGAGAGTGCAAAAAGGAATAGTCACATACAATTCTTTAGCTTGTACATGCATTCAACTTTCAGACTGAGCCATTGACCTTTTACAATTCAGACAGCAGTCAGGGAAAGCTCAGACAAAGAGACGTGGGCAACACAGAGGAATTACATAACAGACGAGTACATGACCTGGGCACAGTGCCGGCCGTGTCTTCTGCATGCATTGCATACAGATATATTATAAAGCTACTAATGGCACCAGTTTTAATCAAGCATCCTCATGTGCTCTACTAATTAGAGAAAGAATAAAATTATGCCTAAAGGGGATACACTTTCTCTCATTGTCTCCCATATTTTGAGTCTCATCTCTTGTCCGTTCACAGAGGACGCCACATTTGAGGTGTGTCTGGGTCTACAGACTCTGCTGGAACTCAAAGTAAGCCCTACATTTGTTTAACTTCATTTTCTGAGTCTTGTGATGTATGGTTTCTAACCCACTAGTCTTTGGCTTTTAAAAGTTTTGCATTTTCAGTTTGAACTTAAAATGCATGGATAAAGTCTTTTTGAAAACCAAAATTGTGATGCTGCAAATCGTGCTGGTCAGCTAGATCAAATGTTTTTAAACATTTTAATGCCACTGACCCCAAATATGATGATTTGCTTGGGTTTATTTTCATGTTTAAGTACCATTTTATCCTGTTAAATGTATATTTTATATAATATTATTTTTTTATGATTTATGATATTTTATTTTGTTTTTTTTATGTTTTTTTGTTATTGTTAATTTGTAATATTCTGTGATTTTTTAACATATTTTGTTATTATTAATTAATAATAAACAACTCCAGTCTGAAAACCCCTGATCTAGATCACATCTTCATACATATGAGACTTAATAAATGTAAATTACATTCTTATATTCATAGTTTAATCATCAAACTTATAATCATACTTTAATTGCCAGTCTCAAAGATCTTTACATTTATTTTCATCATTTACCAAAAACTTTATATGATTATGATCATGATCATGATCAAAAGTATCAGTTTTATCAGAAAATCATATCTGAAGAGATTATAGACATAACACGAAGTAAATTGAATTATAAAACACTTCCATAAACAAGCAGCAAAGCAGTTCTGAGGCTATGTTAGATGGGTTCTGACACTAAGTGGGTCTAAACATGATGGCCAAGTTATTTTTTGAGCATATATCTAAATATTAAATCAGCTTTGAATATGGTTTGAGATTATTTTAAATGCCAGGGGAAAAAAATCCCCTTTGAGGTTTACATGAGTTATGAGGAGGAAACTAAATGCTATTAAAAGATGAAAAAATCCTTTTTAAAGATTGATAGTGTAAGCTAAAAAAGGGTACGTGAGAGAGAAAGCTCGAGAATGAAAGTGCGAGGACAGTATCTGTACAAGAATATGCAAATGACTATGATAGATGATGAAATTGTTTTTAAAGAAGAAGGCTCCAGGAAACCAGCGCAGGCCTGCACAGAATAAAATAATAAACAGCAGAATAAAACATTTTAAACAGCAGCCACTCTGTTCTCCTGAAATATATAAATACTCCTCAGACTGTTACAGTAGCAAAACAACAACCACAAAACATGTTCACTAATTTTGCTCTACGAAGGCACAATACGCTTGGTCAGAACTAAGCTGTGCCGAAAACCAGGACTTTAGACTATAATCTGTTCCGTGGGTTGCTAAGGTGTCATAATTGGTTTGCTAGGGCAGAGACAGATAGATAGACATTTAGGCAGCATGACGGTATTATTGAAAGATAGAATGATAGACAGAATGACAGACAGATAGAATAACTAGCATAATACTCTAGATGTGATGCAGTGATCTGCTCTCTATTCTAGTGCTGTGTGGACCTGAACTCCAGAGTGCTCCGGCTCCACAGCACAGAGCAGGAGCTTCCCTTCCTGGATCCACCTGCCTGCAGCCAGTGCCATCACCATGACAACAACAAAAACATGTGACCTCGGACCTATGTGCCCAACAGCTGCCATGACCGTACCCATGTAACCAGAGAGGAAGTTGACAGAAGGATGCCTGCATCTGGACTGTAGTGTTCCCTTGTGCCAGATCAACATAGACAGGCCTCTCCTCTCTCATCTTTCCTTCTTTGTTCTTCGTTGTTTGTTTCTGTGCAATTACAGAAATCTGCCAACTATGATTTTTTTATTATTATTTGCTGTGCTAAAATAGTTTAGATTAAATGTAATAAAGCTCAGGAGGAGGAAGATTGCGTTCTGACATTTAAAATTGCCTTTATCGAAATAAAAAAGGGGGGAGGGTACACAGTTAATCCTTCAAGAATTGAACTGTTTGACGATTGATGAGTAATATTCTCTAACTGGTGATTTTAATTACAATCAAAGTAAATTATATTCTTGTACCGTAATGTAAGAGAGTGTTCATGAAAAGCTGCACACCTTGGGTCTCCTAAACAATCACCAAATCTGATTTTATATTTTAAAAAAAAATTAGAAAGTTTCTTTTACAAAAACCTCAAACTTAGCTAGAAATCTCTCGCCCGAAATTGCCTTTTACTAAAGACTGTGTTTTCAGACCTCATTTCCCTTTAGAAAGCCAACTCTGCCCTTAGATGATAAGAAGGACTTCAGCCAGCCCAATCAAATGTTAATTGAGCCCTTGGGCTGCAATCTCACTCAATGACCTCCAAACAAAGCAAAACACTTCATCTGATTTTATAGACTTCGTCTCTTGTATTTTACAGTACTGGCAAAGTGTGTAAGACTGAGTAAATGCATTTCTGGTTGAGGGTTGATTTCTCCTCCAGTTTCTAGAAACCATGTTCTGTTGCTGCTCAGTCTGTCCTCATAACCAGAGGCATTTTCTCCACCCACACCTTGCTTTTTGTTCCGTTTGTTCGCTCATAAGCACAACTACGACTGTCTTAGTACAGCCAAAAGCTCCCACTAAAAATGCTAGCCAATGACCTAAAGGGCATCTATGTCCCACACAAACTCTCCCTAAATGGTGCGGATAATTCAACTGTTAACACACAATGCTCATTTAACCTAATCATCTAGCCTTTTAACAATATGGATGACCTTTCAGTGCAGGACATCCACATTTTTGCCTATTTTATGTTCTTCTATTTCTTTCTATGCTATGTGAAGGCCAACTATATAAAAAAAAAACTATTATTTTCTTTTTCTCTGAACAGTATTTTCTCTGCCTAAATAAAATAAATCTGTATTCTGGCTATGAAGGTCTCTAGTCGTCCTCAATGCACAGATCTAGGAAACAACAGGAAACAACACTTGTGCTACTAACGCTAAAACTTTGACGCTAACTGCTGGCAAAAACAGTGCAACAGTGCTGCAACTCACTCTTGCACTTGAAGGTTCCACACAGAGGTTCACGTGGCTGTAATGTTGGTTTGCCCGGGGCAGTAAACGGGCTATTTTAAGCTTCTTTCATCTGATGATGGAGGGAAACGATGTTCCCACAACCATACAGAGCCACATGGGATGACATAATTGACCCTCCACTGAGGGCAGACTGCTCCTGTTCCAACCAGCATGAAGACTGAAAACATAGCCAAAAATTGCTCTATTTATCGCAGTCTAAAAACCATAAAACCCACCCATTCTTTGAAAAAAGCAAATATACTCTAATATATTAATATATGATATTTATAATTTTACATTATACATACATAAATCTGTCATAAAATAAAACATAAGACAGCTACATTAAAATTTCATGTTGTGCAAAGCTGTGGCCACAGCAAAAACTCATTATTTCACTTTTCAAAACTCTACATTAAACCTTAAAAACATTCTGATTTGCTTGTGTTTAATCATATTTTTCTGCTATAATGTAACAAGCCACTTAGGATGGGTAAAATAATATTTCTTTCATTCAGATATGTGTCTGATAAATGCAATATGAATGCCTTTTGTGGTTTGTAAGGGGAAAAAAAGAATGAAATTCAACATAAAATCACTTTATAACAACATTTGCTTTACAGCACAAGAAGACAGCAGTGATGTAAAAGACTCTGTTGATGACCACGCCGCACACTGCGCTCCATGATGTCTTTCTGTCACATCCAGTGATGACTTCAGAATGAAAGCCAATCCTGTAGAGCCACAGTGCCACACAGAAGAGAACAAAATGCTTTTTGTTTTTATTATTCAGGCAGTGCTCACACAGAGATGGGCTCTGCTGCTTCATAACCCACTGTGCAACGGGGGCCCTGTGGCGTTTTCTTCTGACTCAGTGAACATGCCACATCCTGTCACAGTTTTAAAACTACTACGTCTTATTGTACCGGCGCACTAAAAGGCGCGGATTTACAGAACAGCATGTAACCTCTGACACCTAGTTGTAGACACTGACACGCTTGCAAAATTTGCAAGAAGAAATAGTATCTGGTGTTTATGCAAACTCCTGCGAAGATTTAATTAAAATTTTAAAATATAAATAAATACTGTTTGCATAAAACCAAAAATGAATGAAACTCAAGTAACATGCAAATAGATAATATATATATATATATATATATATATATATATATATATATATATATATATATATATATATATATATATATATATATATATATACACACTTCCCTAAAAAGTAAAAACTCCAGTAACATGCAAATATGCATGACTATAATAAAATATACTTATATATGAATATAAATAAATAAATATAATTGATTGTAAAATAGTAATTTCATTTATGTTTATATATTAATGCATATTATTAAAACATATAAACAATATACTTAAACATTAAAACAAATATACTTAAAATATAATAAATATTAAATATATTACTTGTATATTACTTACGATACATTTTAGATAGATTATTTACAATTATACATATATATATATATATATATATATATATATATATATATATATATATATATACATACATATATATATATATATACATATACACATATATACACACATATATATATATATATATATACACACATATATATATATATATACTGTATATTGTTTAAATACAAGTCAAAATTCTTCTGTACCACACTAAAATGACCAGGAAGTGTGAACAGGAAATCCAGTGGGAAAGCAGCAAATGTATGAGACTAACAGTCAGGGAATGAGCTTCCTCACAGCACACAGGTGGGGTCAGGGGTCAAGCTTTGATTGACACCTTGATAGAAAAGAACAGAAATAAACAGAACAGTCGACACCAATCGCATCCACCTTTAAAGGCGCTGTGATATTTCCGTCCCCTTGCGGAGCTCTCCCCGCATCGATCGCAAAAAATCCACCTTGGGCGTGCAGATGGAAAGAGAAGCACTGATTAGAGGCAAAGACTCACATGCATGGCATGCTGGATAACCAGATTTGCAAGTCCAACATGAAGCGAAGGAGGAATAAGAAGGAAAAGCCATCTTCCTGTCCGTAATGAACACCACTAAGAGCTTGGAGTTTTCACAGAATCACAGCGGAAGGACCACAGTGGTGTTTAATATCAAGATCTAATGAGCTTTGCACCTCTAACGGCACAAGCGACAGAGGAACGCATTAAACAGCAACCCCGCTGCCAGCGGGATAAACATAGGGGCTTATTAAAACTGCCATTTGTGTTTCCATCCACAGGAGCGCCTCTGCGGGGGCTGATGAGATGATAGAATGAGGGACTATTAGGACCAGCAATATAGGAGTTAAGTGTCCATTAAGAAAATGGCAGGAAACGGGAGAACGAAGAGGCCGGCATGTGGAGCATCTTGAAGATAACGCCTCGCTGTCAATCAGTGGGCTGGAATGCCTCTCTGTCTCGCACGGATGCAAGGGAGGAAGACAGACACATGCATTAGTTACAGGGATTTAGAGAGGCATAATCTTTCATGATTCAGTCCCTTCCCTCCATGATCAAAAGTGACTGGGTTTTGAAAAGGCCACTTTTCGATGTTTTGCACGTGAAGTGTATATATTATTATGAAATGGGTTTATGGAAGATAAATACATTTAAAGTAAATGACCCTAATATGAACTAAAATTAAGAATAGGAGGGTTAAGATAAAATGACTTTGGACCACTTTGTCAATGCTGATATCATTCCAAACACACATTTGGACTAGATGAACATAATCCTGGTTCATCTGGTTTCATTTTTCTGTGTAGATTTTATGAGGTTGATAACAATAAGAGAATGTGAGGAGCAAGTTACATTTTTTAAATGCTTGTTTATTTGAACCCAATAATCTTCACCTCTTCTGCAGATCTCAAACCAAATACTGTATAATACAGGTTTGACAACATTATGATTGGTTACACGAACCAATGACTTTTCTTTGATGTTGAGTTATGATACTGATGTAATACTGTATGTTTTATCTTGACTGGATCATAATCTGATTTGAGAGATGCAGCAGAAGTAACAATAAGGAAGTTGTTTTTTTTCCACTGAAGTCCTCACACAAAGCTTTCGTCTGGCTTCAGAATGCCTGGAAAATAGAGCAAACCCTGTGACTGTGACCTCACGATTCTAGGTAGAACAGTTTTAAGATACTGGGTCACTGTTCGTCTAATCCAGAGTTCATCATTTTTCATAATGCCAGTCTTTTCCTAATGCAAAAATTGTGACGATAAACAATACTCCGGACTTTACATGATCTAATATGCTGATTTGGTGCTAAAGAAACATTTCTTATTATTATCAATGTTGAAAACAGTTGTGCTGCTTAATATTTTTGTGGAAACCATGATGAATAAAAAAGATAATTTGAGATTGATGAATACAATTTAAAATAGTAATCTTTTGTAACATTATAATGTCTTTACTGTCATTTTTAATCAATTCAAATCTCCTTGCTGAATGAAAATAATTTTCTAACAGTAATGTAAGCACACTTTCAGCTAATTCCACATTGGCAATATAAACTCATGAATTACCACATTTGCATTCCTCATTACATTTCAACAGGATAAAACCATATTAAATGAGAATGTGGTTGTCGCCGAGTCATAAGAATTTATGTACAATCAATTACATAGCATGAGTCACATTCAAGCACCACAGACAGGAGGCATTCATTGATGCAATTAACCTTGATGTATTACAAACAGCATCAGCATGAACACAAACACAGGAAGACACACTCACACCTACAGTCCTTGTATTGTGTGCAAATAGGCCAACAGCCTCTGGAGAGCTCAGCTCCTGGCTGTCAGTTGCCATAGTCTCCAACTCAGCTGACATCCGTGGATTACTCCCTCTAGATTTAAAACCAAGTCTGCCACACACCGTTCTGGAGACCAGTGAGAAGACAGCACACCTCTTTTTTTACTCTCTTTTCCCAAGAGCTTCCCCAGGTGCATTCATTTCATCTTTGCAAAGCAATCTTCCCTTACCCCCTTTTGGGCCCACTCAAACGGTTTTGAAATGAAAGCAAACTGTGCTGTTTGAAATGATGTGTATGTGGCACAACAGTCTCTTCAGCCTCTGTGGTGGAACTGACACATTCACTTTTCAAAGAGCAGCATCCAGCACAACCCGAGAGGTTTTGACTACACTCTCTGAAAAAAAAAAAAAGGTACAAAATTTGTCAATGGGGCAATACCTTTCAAAAGGTACTAATGTGTACTATTTAGGCACTAGTATTTACACTTTAGGTACCAATATGCACCCTTTAGGGGTAAAGAATGTACAAAATTGTACCTTTTGAAAAGGTACCACCCCAGTGACAGCTTCTGTACCTTTTTTTCTGAAAGTGTAAGGACACACAATTTGATAATGAGCTTATATGGTATTGGGCAATATTATTGTGCTACATATAATTCTGTTTTTAGTTGCCTATGTTGTGAATTAGTCTACTGACATGAGAAAAGCAACATTTGAACACTCCAACATAATTCAGTCTGCTGGAATTTTGTTAGGCCTAATCAAACTAAATACATATACATATCAAAATAATAATTGAACATTTGTGTAGGGTATAGGCTAAGCTGACAGGCTAATTTACATATTTATGTGGGGTACTGTCTAAGGTAAAATGCTAATTTGAACATTAGTGCGGGGTACAGCTAAGCTAAGCATCTAAACTCAACGTCTGCAAAGTGTACTATAGGCTAAGCTAACAGGCTAATTTGACCAATTACGCAGAGTATAGGCTAAGCTAAAATGTTAATTTAAACATTTGTGAGGCACCTAGCTAAGCTAAAAGTCTAATTTTAACATTTGTGAAGGGTATGGGCTAAGCTAACAGGCTTATTTAAACATTCCATATGCTATAGGCTTAGCTAACATGTGGTTAACCAGGAAAACCAAAGCTAACTTAAAAAACAACGATAACAAAAAATAAGAAAGGTTATAAATGTATTTAATAATGTTTTATTTATTTATTTGCACAATCGTGTTATTTCTGGGAATTGGATTGAATTTAGTTCACTGGTACGATTTTGACAACAGAACAGTCCTAGAAAAGGTCAACTACCGGGGAAGGGCACTTGGGATTGAGACAACCATAAACAGAAGATAAAAGAATCTCAGTTGTAATGACAGGAATTCTTTGCTTTTTTTTGCGTAAGTACACAATCACTAAAACCTCTAATAAACTCAGACACACACCACACAAATAAACTCACACACACACACACACACACACAGCTGGATGTTGTGAAAGTACTGAACTAAATCAACTTTCATATTTTGGCTGGAGAGATTCCCATGGGTGGTTTGTTCCCAGGGTCAGTGATCTGCTGGTTCCACATAAGCTAGTTTTTTTTGCCCAATGTTTTCTTACAGCTGGGCAACGAGTTCAGTTCACACAGAATTTAATCAGACACGCCCATTTAGAATTCATGATTCAAGTTTCCATTCTGAAAAAACTATCCATAATACACAGCCAAACCCGGGCACCACAGACTTCACATGTCACATAATGCCATTAATTCACAGTGTGACCCTGAGGAGTAGGTTTCTCTCTGATGGCTACTGTGCCCGTATATGGTTAAAACAGGAAGTCGCTTTGACAAGATCGACGAGTGCTGACCATTCGGGTCCTTTTTTCCTACTCTGCACTTTTAAGGGAAAATCATTTTGTACATGGCTTTTTTAGGTGGCAGAGGGATCAAACTAAATTCCAGGCCCGGAACAGCGGGCATATACTGGCTCGATGATGCACAAAGTTAATTTCTTCCTTACTAAAAATTTTTAGTATCGGAAGAATGGATAAAAATTGTTTTAAAATCATGTATTATTTCACTTGGAGTTTGGTTTGCTAAAACGTGTGCAGGCAGTTTGAAAATCATAAGACCTAGTGCTGTTATTATTTAACTATTAATTGAAATAAAAGATGAAATATAAACTAAAAATATATAAAGATTTTAAACTTAAAAATCTGACATGTGATGGTCTTACTCTGAAATAACTGTTTTTTTTTTTTTTTGTACGTTGATTTTTATTTTTATTTTTATTTTATGTTTTTTTTTTTTTTTTTTTTTTTTTTTTTTTTTCCCCCTTTTTTTTTTTTTTTTTTTTTTTTTTTATCTTGTTTTTTTCTTTTTTTTTTATTATTTAATGCCTCGCTAAAGGTAGGAGATGGTCTGGCACGAGTCAGGGAGGGGCCTAAAGTAACTAAAATTGAAAAACTGAACTGAAATTACCGCTACTTGTAATATTAAAAAACCAGAAAATGACGAACAACATATAACAAAAACAACTCATATATATCAATACAAACCGAATTCAACTATAATCTAATAAATAATAGTACAATAATAGTAAAATAACAGTGCCCCATCCGCCGTGAATCGGGAAACCATCCAAATCTGAGATATGTTTACGTTTTTCTTGGCGATACATTTTTTATATTTTATTAATGTATTTATTGTATTATAAATTGTTTAGTGAATTATCTAGACTATAAAATAACTTAAGTTACCACTAATTTCAATTTCTTTTAATTTACTTTAATTCGCGAGAGATTGTGCGTAGGGTGTAACTGATAATCGTTTCCAATTGAGAGTTTGTTTTCAGTACTAAACGGTTCTTCCTAAATTGGTTTCATTCGCCTTCACAAGCCTCTCAGTTTGTCTGACCACCGTTGTGTGAACTCTTCAAAGGGTAAGTGTTTGTGTTCACCGTGAAGTACATAGAGCTGTGTGTGTGAGAACCCTACAATCCCCAGTGGTGCAGTAACCTGACCGGTTGCAGACCCTCCGATTTGCCTCAAGGGCAGACCACAGGGGACTGACAATGTTTCAGGACAACTGAATTTGCAGACACGAACCACCCGTCAATCTACACACTCCTGGTCGTCTCTCTCAGCAGGCGAAACCTCATAATGCATATGACACCTGGAGCATCAACGATTGCAGGACTGCTGAAGTATCACACACACACAAGACACTCCAAACAGTAATTATGACATCACTGTGTCCCTCCTCTACATCCCTAAAGTCATCAATCTCTATAATCCTGCGCATCGATAATGCATGAAAGAGCTCCTCAGGCTCCGGGTGCAATGAGCAGGGGAGAGGGTACACTGAATCATCCCCCTGGGCTTCTCAACTACATTACAGACAACAACGGATTCAACAGGTCCTCACGAGATTAGGGACAAGAAACATAGGTCCTACAGCGTCGTTTCCTGGGCTATTGCTACTATTAACCTGAGGAAGTATACTCAGCGCTCAGTAATTAAGCAGTACCCTTAAACCTAATCAAAACTGCAACTAGACTATACACTAATTTAAGTATATCACTATAGCTTTTTGAACTATAGCTAATGTAATTTCTACTAGGAAAGAACTTCACCAACTTTCATAAACAGTCTGGTTCAAGCTCAGATATTTCACCATTATTATTTTTTTACAAAATGACAAGAAATTTAACAGGGTGGAACCTAAAAAACTGAAGGCAGCTAAAGTTAGACACAGGTCGGGCATCTTACATCAGTAGCATCATCTACAAGGCCTAACTGTGAGAATTTTTTTGAAGCATCTTTAACAAAATATCGGGATCATATAAAAGTGATTTTCTGTAATTTTATGAAACTAGAATGATTTAAAGTTAAGTAAAACAATTAAACTACAAAACATCAAAGAATGTTAATAAGGCATATTACAAAAGAATAACAAGATGGAAATTATATTAAAGATGTGGCAAAAATAGCAACATCAACACAACCCGAATAAGTTAAATAAATTAATTATTATACTAGCCAGGAAAGGGTATAGACTTAGATAAGGATATAATAATAAATATATTATTTGTTTATTTTTATTAGTATTAAAGGTAGTGCACAATTAAAGGGGTGAAAGGGGATGAATTTTTTTTAATGCCCATTATATAACAGTATAACTTATAATAATGATTTTTTACGTCATCAGCTTAGTCCCATTTAGTGTAATGTAATATTACGCTGTAACTGTATATACATTAGTTTTTCAACTGATTTCAACAGAAACCTCGTGATCACAGATGATTTCAGATGGGCTAGAGAGGAATCACTGAAGAATGAACGGAATGGAAAAGCCAGTAGTAAATGTAGCAAATGACTTTGTTTAGACAAAGACACAGAGGAAATACCGTGATTTATTTTTATTAAAAAGGCTATTTACATAACATGAGCAGAGTCTTATGATTCGTGATTCATTCAGTGTTGTCTTTCAGGCTAGATGTCTCCTTGTCAGAGGCTCTGTCTCCAATGGAAGTTTTCCCGGAACCGCTACGGGTCGTCCTCGGATATCTGTCAGGTGCAACAGACACAGACACACAATCCATAGTTTTAATGACTTCGTTGTGGTGGAGGATGTCTCAGCTTTCCAGCAGATGCCCAACAAGAAGACAGACTGACGACTAGCTTAGAAAACACACCCAAAGCTTTTTTCAAGCTGCATCTGTGGGTATGTGAGGTGTGAACAGACCTTTATCTGGAACGGCTCTGCGTAAAGTTATTATAAATTCACAAAAATAGAGGCCACGAACAGAGACCTTTTTGTTGTCAGAATCCATTTTAGACTCACGACACGAAAGAACCTTCATCCGTTGTCACAAGAACCCGCTCAATCATATAACTCATTCCTACTAATGCAGTTTTTACATGCTTTGTCATAAAATGTTTTATTGTACAGATTCAGCTAAACTCTCACGAAAACAAACTCTCGCAATACACTCAATCACTATGTAATGAACAATAATTTTGCAAATGTTTCCACAGTTTGGGATTATAAGTAATCAATTAAACCTTGAAATAAAAGCTGTCTGGAAAAGAAAAACACCTCTAACAGTAAACTTTCCGGCAAGTGACAAAGTATAAATAACTAAATAATAATGGTGAGAAATAAAAGATAGAAAAAAGCCACCCAGTTATTAGTAAGACTTGGCTTTGTGTGTCTCATTTGGCCTGAATCTCTCCACCTACCGTTTATTTCCCAAAAACACACAAATCGTCACCCACTAAAAAAAAAAAAACAAAAAAAAAAAACAAACCCCTCTCCATCTTCAGAGAGTCCTCTCACCTGCAGGCGTCCAGGTGGCGCGGTCCTGTGGCAACGGTAGCTAATCTTCTTTGAAATAATCAAGTTGGGAACACATCAGACCAGAAGATTATAATTAACAGTGTCCCCAGGAAGTCAAGCTGGCTTTTCATTAACAACGGTGCATGTGTGCAGGAGTCTGATGAGCAAATGACCTGACCCCCTTTCCATCCTAGTCAAACGCTTCCATACCAGGCAAACTGTGTCTCAAGAACTGAAATGATGTGACACGAGGAGTTCAAAATCCAATTCAGCCTCTGCTTGAGTCAAATTCGTGATGAAAGCACACTTCCGAAGAGCGGCGATCTGTGCTTGAGTTATTTTTTACACCAGTGATCTTTTTAGTCTGTCATGGTTGCCATTTTACACCAGTAAAATTCTAGACTGGAGTTTAAAGCAATAAAAAAACTAGAATTCATTCATAATAGTCTCTTAACCATTATCGGCCATAATTTCAGCAAAAATAGCAGTGCATCCCTATTTTCAATACTAAAATGCCTGCGTTTCATATTATATATACTGGTATATATATTTTTTCCATTCTTCTCCAGATGGTCATGTTGAGCAAAGTTGAGTCTCTACCAAAACAATCTCACAGTAGAGCTCCGATACACACACACACAACACACCACACACACACACACACACACAACCCACACACCAACAGACAGACAGACGTCCACTCACTCCACTCCCAGTTTGTGAAGCAAGGGAGAAAACAAGACCAGGATATAGAGAACATTTTACATTAAAGACTGTGGCACAGATTTAATAAACAGGCAAATTAGCGTCAGATGCACAGGACAGTGTTGATAGGAGTGGAAGGGTCAGATGCACAGTATGTGACAATTCACAAAATAAACAAACCAGAGGACGCAGCCAGATCATTTTCCATAACCTTGACCAACGCGCAATCTACCAAGACCAACTGAGCAACTATCACATTAATGTTTGAATGCAAAATCAGTTTAAAACATGCTGTATACCAGCAAATTCACTACTGCAAACCTTAGAATATCACGCTGATTTATTTAAATGCTCTCCTCCATAAAACTGTGCATCTGTAAAGGGAAACTCCTATAATGCATATGGAATAAGGTCAGCCGCATAAAAATAACCATGTCCCATGTCCCTTTTTCATTGTTAATTTTTACTGCATGTAATTATCTCAAAAAAAAAAAAAAAAAAAAAAATTTATCTACAGGAGGTTTGCCCTGAAGGCAAGTTGTTAGTAAATACAGCCCTGTATTACTCACGTCAAAATATTTATATATTAGAATATAATATTTTTATTATAAAAAAATAATAATTTGTATTGTGTCTATTTTTATTGTATATATATATATATATATATATATATAGCATATATCATCATATATTATATATACTATTTACACACGACACACACCACACCCACACCGACACACACACACACAACCCACACCCAATAACATTTTTCATCAAACAATTTTATATTTAATATTTAAATAAACCGAAATCTATAAATCTGAAATGAACGTAGTTTGAGTAGTATATTATTTGATTTTTCCACCTGTTGCTTAATGTTTAAATTGGACACAAGCGATAGTATCAAATATGGAAATTTATGCAAAGCTCTGGTGATTACTACAACTAGCTAATAATAAAAACCATCAATCAGCTCTTTTCCAAGCTGATAAAGCTGGAATGAATGGCTGATTCCAACCAAACTACCTCTGCATTTTTTGTGTACACTTTCAAATGGAAATGTACCAATTGAGAATTCACCAGGATTGACTGGGACAAGGCGGCGTAGCGTTGTTCACACTGCGTCTGATCTGTTTAGCACGTAGGGAATATGTTTTTCTCAGGAGAGACTTTTGCGTGTAAGGCAGCACCTCTCCTCGACATTCCCATATAGCAGCTTGAACGTCACAGAGACGGGGCTGAATTTTTAATGAGCGCACGCTGCCTCCACATTTACTTTTCTGCATTTGTACAAGATGAAAATGAAGACACAGGTGTATGAGCTGATAAACCCCACCATCAGTACTGTGTGGGGGCTTTGTTGTACATGAGTCAGTGCCTTTCAATGTCAACTGACTGCAAGTCATGATGTTTTGTGTGCAACACAGCTTCTATCCATTTAATCCTCTAATGCACACTTTACATCATCACCGAGTGCAGCACATGAGAAAAAGAGAGAGGGGGAAAAAGGTATAAAAAGAACATGAAGGTACAAGCAGAAGTGAAAGAGAGAATATCGAAATGCCAAAGTGATATCCCACACCCTGCAATTTCTTGTTTTTAACACACATTCAAATTAAGAAAAAAAAAAAGGCTTCTTGCTCAGTTTTAACCATTACTTGTATTATGCAGTTTTTCAAGAAATTTTGAAAGAAAAAGCTGTTTTATAGAAATATATTAATTACATTTATACTTTTTATATTTATTTGATTGAAAATACAGTAAAAACAGCGGTATTTTAAAATATTATTACAATTTATTTATAAAATAAATAAATGTTTTTAATATTTGAATACATTTTAAAATGTAATTTATTCTCTTGATGGCAAAGCAGAATTTTCATCGAGTCCATTTTTCCAGTTTTTCAGTGTCACATGATCCTTTAGAAATCATTGTGTGCTGATTTGGTGCTCAATTATTATAAAATAATTTTTTTTTTGGTTTAAAGGTAATATGATCCTAATTCTGACGGATTTGGAAGATTCAACCCGATAAGACTATAAGAGAAGCTCACCAGCACATGAATGCGTTCACATTATAATCAAACTAGGAAGCGGACCACCATACGATGCTTGTCGACGATGATGTCCATGATCGTTCAGCGTTCCTGAAACAACACCATTCAAAACGAAAAACAACCACGACCGCTAATGACAAAACAACAACAGCTGACCATATCAATAACACCCAATCCACTGCTGTTCCAAACAACAAACACCACTATAGGGTTAAATGTATTCCATACTGTGTAAGTGGCCGTGAAGAACACGCCTACACTTTTAGAGTAAAAGCCAATCTTCTTACACACCTGATCCCAGAGGACGCAAACCACAGAGTGGGAAAAACACAGTCCTTGTGGTTTTTGTCCTGTCACTGGTCCATGGTCTCCTACAACACAGCGTGTTGTTTTGGTCTGTCACTGGGCTCATGTTCTCCCTACATCAGATAACCTCTGACATGTGCTGGAAGCCACCTTTAGGCGACATCATCTTTAGAACCCTACAGAGAACGAACACAACATCCTTCAGTAATGTTTGTTTGGATTAGGCGATGTATATACAGACATTATGTATACACATTAAATTTTTAAGTTTATTACATAAAACTAAATTAGTATATTATTTAATTTAATAATTTGTTTAGTAATTCAGTCTATATCATTCTAAACAATTTTATATAACTTTTTATAGATAAATGAAATTAGTGATAGAATAATATAAATAGATTATAGATACACAAGAAGATTATTTAAAATAATTTTATATTATTAAAAAATAAATATTATGTATATATTATCATATATATAGTTAGTATATATATATATATATATAGATAATATTATATATAAGATTTATTTTTAACATTTTTGATTATTCTTTCATGTTATTGCCAAGAAGCACTTAATGGTAGCCATTATTACATATTAAATTATTTACTCTTTTAGTAACTAATGTACATTAGTTTAATTAAACAACAGAATAAACAAAACTAAACTCAGGTGCTTGGAATCTAGCCATCACAACATTATCAGAGTACAGAATGCAAAATGGCTATTACTGTTGGATATTGCCTCTAAAGGAAACACGGACCTTTCTCAATATCAAATTATGGTCAGATGACACACATTTACCCAAATTTAAGGGGGGGGGGGTGTGGGGTTAGATGCAATTATAAATCAAATAATGACTGAATCAAATCAAATGAAAACGTAGATAAGAGTTCAATATCCAACATGGTCCCACATTGGTGACTCCTATTTATGAATGTCAAAATGGCAAGAAAAAATATCTGAACTTCTCAGTGACTGCATCTTATTAGTTCCAGTCTGCATACTTTAGTCTTCCAGCTACAAAGTTTATAAAGCTATGCATGCTGCATGCACAGTATTGCAATCTAAATTTTGACAGCATGCAAATTTCTCAGTACCTCTGCAACTGCTGCATATCACATGCCAGTGGACACGTTCTTGTTATGGCATGCGTCGGTTAAGATGAAGGACAACGAAAAAAATGAAAAAAAAAAAAAAAAAAAAAAAGAAACATCTCTGGAAGGCCTACACCAGGTGAGTCCTTCCCACAAGCCATTTCTACTTCGGAATTATTTAGCACTGCTATAGCCTGTTTCTCTCACCTGCTAGTGCTGCGTGTGTTTTCATCCCCAGGGCCTGAAGCGCCCTCTTGTGCATGAGCACACCAGAATCGCATAAACAAAGCGGCTGAGACACCATGAGTTCAGGGCGACCTTATGAATTGGGTTAACCGAGAGACTGTCAAACCTTGTTAAAACGCAGATTAAAAAGGTTATAACAGAAGTTTGACATAAGGTGACCTGCGGTCTGGGGCATCTTGTCATGCGTATTATTTATTGACCTCCCAGAAGCCATTTCTTCAGTAACACCATTCTGACAGAACTCAAATCTGAAGAATAGAAGGTTCTCCACCTGCAACGCCCCGCATACCCCGGTCCGTGTAGCATATGAGTACAAGGACAAGCGCCCGTCTCCGTCTTACATGTGCACAAAAGCAAATCTGGAAGGTATGGCCAAAAAATAAATACATAAATTAATAAATAAACAAATATGCAAATAAATAATATCTATATTTTATGTTGATCATTATTAATCACACACATATCAATTATTTAAAATTACTTTATTATACATTATTTTATATATTGTATGTTAATAGTACTGAAAATAATCCATAGATTTAGATATTTATATAAGACATAGAAAGATATAGATATAAGGTAAATAACAGTATTAATATCCTTAGGTCTCACTCCCTTACTGAATGTGATTGTATGTAAAAATTAAATAAATGTATTAACAATATCTGTAAACGCCTACATGAATGCAGTGTTCACTAATCAGTACAACGGTTTTATCAACTAAAACCATCAGTATACCACTAGCCCTTCATTTGTAGAGGGAAGAAGAGAGAGAGAAAGATAATCTTACCCTTCCTTTGTTGCAAACATCTCCCACTTCAACACGTTAACTAGGAATAAACACAGCATCATTCATTTCCATAATCAAATATATTCATCATGACATTACTCATAATTTACCAACTGAAAGGTCATGCTCCTCACCATGCCCACACATGTCCTCGTGATCACAGTCATCGTTTTTATAGATGCACAGCTTCCCACTAGTGTCTCCCACCACCAGCTCATTCAACTGCAGAAGAAGAAAAAAACCAATATGATTTGCCTCATGCTACTGTATATATTTGTGAATATGAAAGTTCTAAAAATACATGCAGAACACTTGGAACTTACCGAGTAATCCCCCCACACACCCCAAACCCAACACACCAGAAGCGCACGATGCCCGGCCACCACACCTATAACAATCACCCACAACCCACTCCCCACCTAACATACACCTTTAAAACACAAACACACACCCCACACAGAGACACACTAACACCCAACCTCCACACTGCTCATCTCCCACCTATCAATTCCAGCTGCGTGTGGCCCCAGGAGGCAGTTCGGGGGGGGTTCGACTGAAGCCCTGTGCTTCGCCCATACGCCTCAAGCCAGGAGCCACAAAATTGAATGCTCTGCCTCCAACATGGAGTCACTAATAGGTGACCATTCAGACAAAGCAAGGTTTTCTGAAAAAAAACGTGGACGGGAAGGCGAGAGACGAGAAAAGAAAGTTTTCGGGGGCAATCCTCATGTACGCTGCATTTGAGTATGTAAAAATTTATTCAGGCCTCCTCCCAGCAAACGCACCCCACTCCCACATTTTTTCTCTTCTTCTTTTGGACTGTTTAGAAAAGTATAGGCGGGGGGGGGGGGGGGGGGGGGAGGAGAATAAACAAATCACTACGACAGGGCTTTAAGAGAAGTTTGGAGTTCTCGTTTGTTCTTTACCTTGTAGATAGATGGGGGGAATCGCCTGTCCAGGACCCTCAGTGAGTACAGGCACGAGTCCAGATATTGTTGGATGTTCGCAGTTTCTCGCCGCTGCACGTTCCCTCAATTAGCTGCACAATCGCGTCATATTGTGCTAGCATACAGTATATATATATACACGCAACACTGCAAACATCTTGTTTAGGTGTAAGCATGAATTTTAGCCCTCTTTTGTTTTCTTCTTGACAAGCTAAATTATTAAAAAAAAAACAATTAATGGTAAGGCATGTGCCACTCTATGGCGATAAAGATTCCGTACTTTTTCAAAACACAGCTGTCTTCCCAGTGTATTTCATAGTTCTAGTCTGTATAGGATGATTTCAACTTAAAAGAACCTTCTTTCATGATTTATCACCCTCATGTAATGCCAACAAATGCTCAGCGTTTGTACAAAATAGAACCAAAATGGTTTTTGTTACCAACCATATTCCAAAGTCCTTCTTTTTTGTGTGTGTTCTGCAGAATGAAGCCTTCTGGTTTGGAATAACATGACCGGGGAGTAAAAGATGCCAGAATTCTCAATTTTGGTGAACTATTACTTGTAATGGAATAGTAGCTAAGGATAAAATGGCTTTTGAAGGGTTGCAGTTGCGCGGTCAGTTGAGTTAAAATTTCTTTTTGATGTTTTTTTTTTCCACTTCAGAATATTTATAACGAGGAAATGAGTCTTTCAGTCTTAAATAATTAGCTTGATTATCACCATAGCTCTCTCTGTAGGTGTGACACTGAATGCTAATTAAGAAGAATCCTGCCTGAAATCAGTTTCGGTAAGTACTTCATTGTGCAACGCTGCCTGGAAGTTCATCGTTTATAGATCAGAGAGTTGCAACAAGTCAACTTCTAATCTTCAAAAAAACTTTCAAATCTTTTAGTGTGCAAAAAAACCTACAATTTTCTTCAAGTACATTAATTTTACTACTAAATGACTAAAGCGACCCTATAAAATGACAGAAACAACCGTTTTAACACATTTTGTTGGTTTTTTATCTTGCAATATGATAGTCTGCAAGTGGCCTATCTTAAACTTTTTGTTTCCGTTTGTTAAAAAAGAAACCTATAAAATACAAATCCGGCACCAGTCATGGTAGTTAGAAAGAGCTGAAATATGAGGGCCTACAAATTCAGTAATTATATCTGTTGAGAGAGGAAAAGTTGGGTTGGTAATTACCACAATAGCAGTTACAGTTATCTTAAAAGAGCTTAGTCAGAATTAACCCAATACGTGTAACAACCAAGAAATCAAGGGAACATATTCAATGTTGAGCTCTCTAAGACTAAACACGAATGCTCAGTCCATAATTTCTGGCCCCTCTGGACGATGGTCGTCCTTCAATGGGAAGCGGAGCCTTTGAAGGGCTCTATCCACATGTCCCCGAACCAGGCTGGGAGCTTTGCAACTGCTCATGGGAAAATATGTTGATCCGTCTAACTGTTGCTCTAGTACACTGACGCAGTGATGTAGACTCCTCCACAGCAGCTGCAGAGATGATAGAGAGCTCAGAGGAGCGATGACCAGAGATCCCCCTTCACTCTGCGTCAGCATTAGCAGCACCGTTCTGGAGTTAAACGGTTGCTTTTTGCCCACTTTTCGGTGCTGAAGAATGCTGGTCGGTAGGAGATTTTTTAAGACCTTTCTCTTCTTTCGCTTAGCACAGTTCTGTTCTTTCTCCGAGGTTGCCCCGCTGCATCAAACCTCAAATACTGGAAGGTTGCATTTACATACGCGCTTGGCCTCTGAAGCAAGACCTTTCAAAGTGGTGGGTGAGCAAGTCTCTTCTCCATGGTTTGGTGATTTCTTATGGATTTTAGAGTTTTGTTAAATGTCCTCTGAACAACCATGTTGCGACACATCAATCAAGGGCTGTACTCAACCTTCCTCTTGTGTTCTCAGCATTAGAAAACAGAGAGGAAATGACTAGTTTTATTACTAACCAGAGGCGGATCTTTAGAGAAATGGCAGAAACTAGAGAGGGAAGTTAATTTGTCCACGCTGCAAACATTAAAGGCACGGTGAACTCAAAACATTCTGTCCATGCTGACTATACCCCGTCCAACTTGTCCCAACCTGTTTGACTTTCCTTTCTTCTGCTTGAACAAAACCAAATATAGTTTTTCAGAAAGCTGGCTAACAAAAACCAGTGCAGTAAGCCATCAGAGGCAGTAGCCATCGACTTCCATAGTATTTTTTTTTTTCCAGTATATGATAGTCGATAGTTACCATTAACTGTTTGGTTTCCAACAACTACATTTGTGTTCAGCAGAGAAAGTCATAAGTTTGGAACAATTAAGGGTGAGGGAATGATGACAGTTTTAATTTTTGGGGTTAAAACTCATCTTTAAAGCTGGTAGGTTCAATTATAGTTCATTTTGTCTACAACACAACATGCAAATCAACACATCATGGAATACATAAACCATATTACACAGCCAAGAAATAATATGAGGTTTGAGGTGAATGCAATAAACATCATGATAGGTGACTATCATAAAGATGAGCACAAGCAGGAAAAAAGAGAAAGTGGTAGATGTTTCCCCTCATTAAACTCTTGAATGTTTCTTAGGCAATGTTACCATGCTTCGTTGTGCATATGAATAATGAAACTGTACTTTTGGTTCTTTCCTTACGAACTAGGAAGAATCTTGACTTACTGGCAACTGATTTTTTGTTCGTCACTGTCAGCGGTCTTTTCCTTATACTTGGGATGCTAATCTTTTCCAGCACTTACTGACACTTCTTACCTGTTGGGCGGCAAACAGCTTTTACTGATGATGGGCACTCTAAATAAAGTCATTTGGATAGGTCGGCACTAGAACTGTAGCCGAACACAAGAGATACAAGGGGTTACCCTGTTTAATGAGGGACTCATTAGCTAAAGCGACACCCTCCAACAGAAGAGTTCACTATGATGCGAAAGAGGCTGTATTACATGACGTTAGCATGATCCAAATTCACTGGATGCTGGGACGGGGTGTTAGAGGGTGATAAATGCATCATGCGGGAGCCATTTTTTAAACTGAAATTAAGTCAATCGGGGTTTGCAATCAAATGGGCCACAAGATCATCAGAAATACATTCAATTTTGGAGAAATATCTCTTGTGGGGTAGTTTCTCTTCTAGCGGTACTAATCAGAGAAGTTTAGAATACAGTATGATCTCCAGTATAAGTTTAAAATAAGTAATTTGGTAACTAATGTGTGGCAAAAGCGTGCTTAATGTAATTAGCATCACTGCACCAATAATTTTTAGTGTATTGTGTGTTACAATTACAATGTGGAATCAAAATAAGAAACAAGACGTTGAATGTGTGGGTTACTAAAAGCATGTTAACTATCGTGAACTGTGTGAAGCAGCCGTCAAATACTTGAAGAGGTACAATAATAAAGATAACCAAATAGTATCAGCAAATATACAGCACAGAGACAAAGCCAGATGACAATAATATACTCTCAAAAGTTGCATACATAAACTGAAATTACACAGATGCTTCACGTAAAATTGAGCAGACACGAATAAATAGTGTTGTAACCAAGTTGCAAAAATGTAAAAAATAAACGCATGGAGGAGAGTTGGATGGAATTGGCCTGTTGTCACTACTGAAAGAAGCTTAATGGAAAGTAGTGGACACTCACAAACCATTTGAGAAAAGTCATCTAGAATTGATAAAAAGCATTAGAGAAAAATGATTCACTTGCAAATGAAATATGAATGTTGTGATATGTGTCAGTACAGTAGCGTGTGACATCATATTCCTCATCTTCATAGTGATGGAGATGATTGCTCATTTTCGGATGAGCTGCCTAGGCCAATTCAAGTAGACGTGTGTTGTGTAGGCGAAAGTGAAGCTACGTCCCACTTATGACTAAAGAGAGCCAGAGTAAAGAAACGAAACTAAAAGAAAAGTAGGTAAACTAATTTACTAAGCTACAAAAAAAATACCTGAAGTTGCAATGAAAAAAAGGGTGGAGATAACGACTCTACTCCCCGGTGACGGGACAGTGACCTGTAGGTTTGCGGAGCTTAGCAGCCCTTTTCCATCCAAGGTCACCAGATTTCAG
The DNA here is from genome assembly GCF_018340385.1 of Cyprinus carpio. Classification (NCBI taxonomy): domain Eukaryota; kingdom Metazoa; phylum Chordata; class Actinopteri; order Cypriniformes; family Cyprinidae; genus Cyprinus; species Cyprinus carpio. Next base: position 12,210,291 of record NC_056575.1, read on the forward strand.
AGGGGTCACCTTCTAATCCATAGAGCTGGCCATTTATACTATCGGCAACAACATCTCGGCGCATGTTGTGAGCTCCGTGTGATGTACAGTCTTAAAAAAAAAAAAATAATTCTCACCATTGAATAATTCCCCTGTTGACAAAAACTGGTGCGAGTTAGGATTGGTAGATAGAAGCAGTAGTGATAGACTCTTCGTTGCGTGCGACAGACATCACACATTTGGTTGCACTCGTCTACATTCCAAACTTCCTCAAAAATGAATGGCCATCATAGCACGACGACACCTACATGCAAACATAAGGTCATGTCTAAAAAAAAAATACAACCCTTAAGCACGCCATATAACCAACAGGACCTGAAGTGGCGTATTTCTTAAACGAATGGAAAACAATGACAAACATTTGCCCAGGAATTTTGCATGATTGCAGGTCTGACGAGTCTTAGCAGGTCTAATGACAGTCGACGCTTCACCGGAAAATAGCTTGGTATATGAGGCAGAAAACGGTTTTAGTTCAGAAACAAACAAACGTGGTATCCTGCATATGGAGTGTATTTTGACTCAACGTCAATTTTTGACAATATCCACCATAATTCTGTCGCTTTGCTGCCCTGGTTCTCCTCAAAAACCAGTGTGTTATTTGAAGATTGTCTGCAAAACCCGAAGAATACATACCGTCTGTGCCAGCCTCACCCTTTTCTGGATAAAAAACAAAGGCACACATGCCTGGATGAAAGTGTTCACACATGATAAATTAAAAACATCAGATTTGGTCATTTCATGCGAGGGGTTTAGTTCGTTGGTGGAAGTAAAAAACTCCAACATTAAAAGTACCAGGGATGATGCTTACCTGCACGGCCCCCTCGCCTGATAGTACTTTACGCATAGATTTGCTGCTGGTGTGATGGATAACACCGACATCAGCTTGTCAATGCCATCCAAAAGCCCACCGGGCAAGACCACCGTGACCCACCACAGCCTTTACATTAAATGCGGGCCTATTACAAATACACGTGCAAGCAGGAACTCTGTAGGTGAAACTGGATCTTCTTCGGGCGGACCACTGCTGATGCACAGATATTGTGTGATAGGGCCTCCATGTGGCGTGGTCCGGCCTGTAGCCCGAATATTTCCTTGCTGAAGGTCTGTAGCCGAAACTCTGCCTCCCTTTGGGAGAAACATCCACGATTCTTGCAATATAATATATTGTCCTACATAACCCTGCATCTTTATAGTATCGCCCTGGTGTGAAAGGAGGGCCATTCAGTAATAAATTGCTTTTACTGACTGGTTTTTGTATCGTGCTCTTATCAGTTCGCAATTTGGTGGGTCAGTACTTGTTATGTTTTAAAACGAACTTTGTAGACGTGCGCTCACGTTTGATCGATTCTGCACTCTTAGTCGTGATCTGAGCAAAACGTGCTGTGTATACGCGTAGTACAGGTTGGTCTGTAACCGGTGAATGTAAGGTGATGGGTTCTTGAACACACGACTCTTTGGCCGTCTTAAGCACGTTTGCTGGTTGCTGTGGCCGTTCAGTGACCATGGGCCTTTGGGACACTGGCGCCTTAGGTCCCCAGGCGCTGTAATCTAAGCGACGGATATCCGGAAAACTTCCCTCGTGGGGCTACAATTTTTATCAGTCTGGAGGTGAAAAGCATCTCACTGCTGAAGTCATGCCCCACTGACTGAGCCGTGAATTCCTCCCCGGCGCTGGTGCCCGCAGACCCATGTTGTAGGCCTTTTCGAGTTTGATCCCGTAGTTTGCTTTGGGGCGTTTTCTCTGGGGTTACGTCGAGCAATTGCCGGGGTGTTTTATCTGTCATCCCTGCCCCCCTCTGCCTTCGCGTTCTGCCGCGGCCCTGCCTATCAACACTGTCCGTCCCTCCACCCTGTCCCGTCGTCGTCTCCTGCCCTTGTCCGCGGCCTTGGCGTCGCGGGCCATTCAGGCCTCAGCTCTCCTCCGCTGCTCCCCGTCGCGCCCCCCCGGTGGCGATAACTCCGTTAACCCCTGGGACTGCCCGGCCTTCCCATTCACCCTCCTTCTTCCCCCCCCTAGTATCTGTGTGGCACTCCCTCGCGCAGCAGGGCTGGCCGTTGGTCCCCCGGCTTTTTCCCGTCCAGTGGGCCTTCCCGGCACTGTTCCCCTGACTGTGCGATTATGGCCGCCGGTGCGGGGACCGCCCCTTTGGCGCGTGGAACACGTTGCAAGCTTGGCTTGCCTTTTTCGCCCATGCGACTGGTGCCGAGCACAACCCGAACAACTTCCCCGTTCCTCTTCTCTCTCGTATTTCATCCTTCCACCCCCAAACCTTCTTTTCCCCCCTCTACACCTGGTGATGCCGCACCGTTGGAGCTTGAAGACTTTTTCCCGAGTTTTGCCCCGTTCTTACTTTACATGCCCCGGGTTATCGTTCCCTCATCCATACACAACCGTCTCTTGTGCATCTCCACAATTCTCTAGCGGTTTTCTCCCTTTCCCTCCTTCCCCCTGTCCTTTCTTTATTTTCCGCGCATCTTCCTCCCGTCGTTCGTGTTCCCTGCTCCTTCCGCCCTCCCTTCCCGCATGCTGCTTTGCTGTAATAACACCCTTCTTATTCTCCCCCCAACCTTATTTGTTATCTTTTTTCCGGCCCTGAGACCCCTTTCTCTTCGCTTCGGTCCTAAACAAGAGCATTAAAAGACACAGCATTTATTTGACCCCCACCTCTTTTTATACAGGCCTTTATTTTTATCAATGTCTTAATTCCCTTTTGTCCAATGTGTTGTCGTTCCATATTAGATTATACTACATACCGTTTTGTTTTATGTCTGGTTCTTCGGGTTTTCCCTCCTTAGTCACCAAGGTTCTTCTGTGCCCCGTGTCCCCCTTGGTCCAGTGCTTTGCACCCCCCTGTCTTGCCGCGCACTACCTCTCTTTTTAACTGTGATCACCTGTGACGCGTGCCCGACCTCTCGTGCCGTGCTGTAGGTCTGTTTGTGACTGCATTGACGTTGGGGGTTTGTGGAATCCAGCGGGGGGCGCGCGATGGCGCCCCTCCCGGATCGCCGACCGTTTGTCGTCTCTGAGTCCGTTGCGTCGTTTACTCAGCCGCTCCGAGATCTCTAGCTCCCCATTCCCCCTCGCCCTCCCCGAGTCCCAGTTTGTGGCACTCACCCTTGCACGCGCCGGCCTTCTCTTGTCTCTCCTACGATTGATCCCTTCCCCTTCACACACTTGCCAGCGTACTAGGCCGCCCAAACCTTGTGCCATGCCCCCGTCATTTTACAAAGCCCTTAACAAGTCTTCCCTGGAGATCTGCGCATGACTTGCGTCCTTCCTGGTCCCCCCCCATCCTCCGCCTCCTCTTCCTGCGGCCCAGTCCGCGTATGTCTGATGCCCGTCACCCGTTCTTGTTTCTGATTCACCTTTCGGGGCGTTCCTTCGCCCACTCTGCACCCGCCCCTCCCCCCCTCTCATGCCTCTTTTCCCTTCCACAATACTAGCCTCTCCATCATCACCACATTGTGTCCCCTTTCACCCCCCCTACCCAAGTGTGTCTCCTAGAATAAGGGTGCCATCATACACTGCACATCTAAGCGACACTTCACCAAGGCTTCTTTGTATTTTACTCAGCTCTGGCTAATAGGAGCATTTCGATGATGGCTGCCTTAGAGACAGTACAATAGTATGTTTGCTTCTGTAGCTTTGATTTCAGAGAATTCTGCCTCACGTGTACTTTCTTACTGGGACCATGTCTTTGTGGTTACCATCTTTCTGCTAGGGTTGTTGCTGGTCACGAGTTGCTTGTCATGGGCCACCGCAATGGATCCCCGTCATGTGCCTGAACTGAACCTCTACAGTCCCCAGCGCCTACTGTTCAGTTAGTTTGGTAACTCACCCCGGCGTGCTCCGTACTTGTTCTCTTTTTTTAGTGTTTGCTCCAGCTGACGTCGCGTCTGCCCCGCGCCCCCTTGATCGGGGGGCCCCAGGAGAGGTTTTTTACTTTTCCCAATCATAAGTCAGTATATTGTGTGTGTGCGCATGTTGAGCCTTCTCCCACTAGGCTATGCTGCATATGCATTACGTATCAAAATCTCGTCGCGTTCTAGGCACCTGGAATTTCTGTTACCATTGCTGACACCATTATGTTTGGACACCAGCACGCTACAAAGTCCTACACTGCTCTCCCCCCCCCATCCACTTGTACTCGGATGCAATCTGTATCCAAAAGCTTACTGAGATACACCGTAGGATTAGCTAGTCACCCTCCCTCCCTCTCTTCTGTCCATCTATAGTGTTGCAGGCGTGCTGGCGCCAAAGTCCGGGCCACCCCTGCCCAGCGCAATTTTTAATCTCTTTTTACCTTACCCCTCCTTCTCCTTTAAAATTATATTCTCCCTTATTTCTTCACTCTGTTTAGGACTTCTAGTTTTTGAAAACATTAATTTTTCCCCTTTTCGGATGGAACTATACTCCGCCTGCCCCTTCTACATTCACCACACGAGGGTTCTCCCCATCCTAATTTCCAACTGCCAATCGAGCCCCGCCCTACGAACCCTGTCTCTCCTCAAGTTAGGTTTCCCCCTGTTCGCCCTTTCCCCGGATATTCCTTCTCCCGCCTCTTTCCCGCGTGAAACTGCCCGGCCTTACCCCCCGCTGTGACTTCCCCAACTACTTCTGTACTTTCCCGACCCGTTCCCCTTCCCCCCACTGACACTCCGAAACTCCTCCCATCAGGCCATCCCCAGATGTCGCTCCTTTTTTCTCATCCGCCAAGCCTACCCTATCGACTCCCTCCCTCTCGTTCATCCCCCGTCGCGCACATTATCAACCATCGCCACCCCCCGCTCCCCCCGTTCTAACCCATATGTCGGTGGATTTCTCCCCCCCCGCCCAGGGGCCTTTATTCTGGCCAGTCTTCGGCCAGTGCTGTTTCCACGGTAACTGTTATATTGCGGATTCTTTTCCGTTTGCTTCCCTCGAGTTCATGACTGGGTGCTCTTGTGGATTTTCTGTGCTGTTTTTTCGCGGTATGTCTCCTTTGACCCGGCCCATTCGCCGCGGCTCCCTGTCCGTGCTTCTACTACTTCTTAACTTGTTCCCATGCTTCCGATCGACGCAATGACACAACTACACATGCATCTTGGCGGCTGGAGGTAAGTAGTTTTCCTCTGTGGCCCACCTTCCTTATCGCCACCTTTAGGCATGGCTTGACTTTTCTCTTTCTATTTAGCAGCGGTCTAAGCTGCGTTCCCTGACCTGTCCTTATGCTCGGTTTCCTGTTCCCTGTTTCGGCCAGTGTTAGCATGCCGTTTTTGTACTTTCCTGTAGACGCACTCTGCCCAGTTCCCGTTCGGACACCTGCGAGTCAGGACCAGATGTGCCCCATCGCATCCCACCAACCTGCCCAAATCCCCTTCCGCGCTTCCAACTGGTTTCCCGGGCGTCCTTTACTTAACCCTTCGCCATCTGCGTTCCTGTATCCAATTGCCCGGTTTAGCTCACGGCCCGGTGTACTGCGCCCTGCGCCACTTCTTTTTCCTCAATCTGTATCCTTTGGGTTCTTGTCCTCCCCGTTCCTGCCCGACCCCGTGCGTCTACAGTTGAGGGGCGCCTGTCCACACCGCCTGCGCACCGCCTGCCGGTCCCACCCCCGCGGCTCGCTCACGTTTGGCCCTCGCGCTGTGTCTGGACATTTAGGCCATGCGTTCGCAACACTCCCCTCTTCTTCATGAACCCAGTTGCCGCCCCTGACCTTGCCTGTCCTTGGTGGTGACTGAAGCCTTCACTTCAAGAAGCCGCCACCGTCCCTGGAGTTCCCACTCCCGAGTTTTCCGGCTTTCCTCCACTGCCGTGACAAGCTCTCCCCTGAGTCATGTCTGCCCCCTCAGCATTCAAGCTTCCCTTTAATCCCCCGTTCCGCCCGACTCCACTGTTCCCCTTTTTTTTTTTTTTCTGCACTTCCTGGCCCTTTCCCAACGTCCCTCTGCCTTCCTACAGCCTTTCCCGTTGATACCTTTCTGCGCTCTGTATTTCTGTTCCCCCGTGCCACTGTTCATATGACGGATCGTCCCCCCCCTACCCTTCTGTCCATTTCTCTCCCCTCCCGCTGTTCACCTTTTATGCCTCCTTCTTTTGTGGCACCCCCAAAGTAGAATTTGACGACGTTGGTCCTAACCCGTGCGGTCCCCCCCTTGTTAGTTATCAACCTCTTCCACATCTTCTTTTGTGCGCCAACAGAATGAAGCCACGCATACCGGGTTTCTCGCAACCAATCTTTTGTTTGCGATGAGTCCATGCTGATCCGCTCATTTGGTGTGCTACTGTCTCGGTCCGGGCGGAGCCCCACCTCCACCCTCCACGTCATACACCACTGTAACCTTGTGCTGCTCGTCTTTAAGGCTGTAGCAATCGGTGCTTATCCCCGTCTCGTCTCCTCAGGGCCACGCGATTGTGCATTATAACATCACCACTTCAGGGAGCGGACCAGCCTATACGCGGCTTGCGAGACTTACAAGTGAACCTCTGTTTTGAATGCTGGCCGAGGAAACCACTTGCACCTGCTCCCCATGTGGTCATGTTCCAGCTACGGCTCCGAGGTCCACGGGGGTTTTGCGAACGAATCTGCCTGGGCCTTCCTTGGTAGTTGTATGAGCTTTTTTCATTAACCAAAAGCCTCGCGAGGGCCGCCGAGGCGGGGGGCGACAAGCGGGTCCAGGGAGAAGCCACCTGCCCCTTCTTGGCGGTTCAGGGTGGCCAGACGAGATAGGCCGATGATTCTTTTTATCGGGTGCGCCCGGGATAGTGACAGAGAGGACATGGAGAGCGAAGGAAAGCGAGAGAGCGAGACAGGGGGGGTCGCGCGGGGAGCCACAGGGCAGTTTCCCCGGGATCTGCGCGTTCATTTTCGCGGCACTGCACCTGCAAGCCGGACCTCCCGCCCCCGCCGAGCTGGTCCACATACAACCGACGTGGGACCCACGCTCGCCCACTTAATCAATTTTACCTCAGCGCCGGCTGCCCTACCCGCTGGCCTGCCGCTCTCTTCCCCGGCTCCGTCACCCAGCGGCAGCCCCCCGAGATTCGACCAGCGGGGAATGCTAGATGAAGGACAAAATTTACGGACAAAAAACAACAATCGCCCGTTTTTGAGACCCACGGGTTTCTGCACTGATGCCCGGACTGTTGTTGGGAGCAGTTCTATCCACCGGGGCCCTCCTGGAACCTGCCCTGCACCCCTCACAAAGTTCAGCATATATTTTACAGTATTTCTTCCATAACTAATCCAGTTGATATTCATATCATCATCTTTTTCCCGCGATTTAACGTCTGCTTCCTTGCAGAACCCTCTTGACCCAACCCCAAGTGAAGTCTCCAACTACAACCGTGTAGCAAAGTACTTTAAATTAGGTGATATACAGTTTGTTCCTTGTTCTACTTCTCCTGCTTGTCTGCTATTATTTCCGCCCGGGTCTGGTCCTGGCCTTAGGACACTTTTTTCACTTGATCTTTCCGCAGGTTCTTATAAGTCGTTATCGTTATACCCGCGTTCCTCTCATTACGCAAGTTGACCCACCTGCCATTTTTTTTTTTCTTTCAGTGTGCACGCACCTAAGCATCCTGTTATATAACAAAGGAACAGGATCCTGCATTCAGTACTGCCCTTTGCATGCACCTCTACTCTTTTTAAAAAAGTCCACGTTCACAGCTGTAATTTCAACTCTCTAAATTCTTCATCCACAATGAAAACGTGACTTGATGAATTCGAATAGCTATAATTTAAAACTTTGCTGTTAGTACCTAGTATGTTATTGTCGAACTCAGACAGTTTTGCCTATTACTCAACTGACAAGATCAAAACCTTAATCATCCTCCGCCAAACAACCATGTGATTTGCAGCATTGAAATTTTTTTTAATAGATACTATCTTAATACTACTACTAAGAGTAGTTGTCTTTCCAATTCCCAGCTACCGTCTTTTTTCGTGAGGCCACTGCGTTCACTCAAATGATTTTTTTTTGTCCAAAAAACCCTAATTCATCTACTCAACGAAACAAGTTCCCCCGTGAAGGCTGAATGCGTAGAGCATATCCTTCACGATATGCCGCCCCAGGTATACCAAAGCGTATGCGTTGTGTCCCTTGCCTTTAGCACCGTCATGTTCAGTCGCCCCCCCCCCACTGCTTCACTGCGGCCCGAACAGCTATCTCAGCCGGGGGGGCACGGCCCTCTTTTTGGTTTTGTTTCGTTCCTTGGCCCGCCCCCACCCCCCTCCCTGCCCATTGTGTCTCACAGCGCTTCCTACGCGCTCTTTTCCTGCCCCGCCGGTACATTCCCCTCCCTTGATTCCTTATCCTGGTGCAAACCTTGCTTCTACTTTGGTTTCCCCACCGTACCACTACCCGCCTCTGGGCCTCTCTCCCCACGTTGTAGTTGCTGCCCGTTCTGGCCCGTTTCACCCGTCCCCCCTGTTGGTGCCAGGCCTGCGCCAGCCGGCGAGCTCCGCACAGGGTCCTCGCTCCGGGTGTGCTGTTCCAGCCCTGACTTCTGTGGTCGGCTGCGTCTCATAGCACCCGCTCTGGTGTCGCCCTCCCTGGGTATCGCGTGGACCAGTGGCAGCTACCTGATGCGCCCAGCGGGCAGGGCCGTGGGTGCTGCCGTCCCCCCCCCCCCCCCCCCCCCCCCCCCCCCCCTGCCTTGGTGGTGGGGCCATTCCCTCTCTCTTGCGCAACCACACCCGGCTGTTTTCTCCGCCCTGCCGTTTCCTTTCTCTTGTCACTCCAAGATCCCGTTAATTCCTGCTTGTTCCGGTGAGGGTTTGTGTGCCTGGGCAGGGGTGGTTTCCCCCCTTCCTTCCCCACCTCTAAGAGGCTCCCGCAATCGATTTCGTGTGACTTAGATTCTGCAATGTTTCCGGGCTGCTTGGGTCCTCCCACCTCGCCCTTAGGGCGATCGTGGACTGCTGGCCGTTACTCAGCAACCTCACTGTGATTTGTTGTTAATCATTTCAGCCGTCCCCACCAGCAGCAACAAAAATCTGTGCCATCAATCCCCTAACAAGGTGTTACGGAGAACTGTGTGTCTATGCCCTCTTACCCGTTGTATATATTATGTATCTCTTCTTGTTCCTCTTCATTGTTTTACTCTATCTTGTTATCCGATTTGTTTTTTTTCCGCCCCGCTGGCGCGCCCACTTCTTCTGTGGTCAGCGTCCTTCCTCTTTCTTTGTAGCTTTATCATGCTTTTTTCAGTTGCGGTGCCCGGCGCGCGCGCGACAACATAATGATCGATGATCGTCCGTGGACCGGCCGTAGTCCCTGCGAATGGCGCGGCCGCAGATAGCTCGTAAGCCTTCGGGGGGGGGATGGGGGTTCGCTCGCTCGTACGCTCGCTCGCAGCTCGCTCGCTGCTCGCCGGCCCCGGCGCCCCGAGCGCAAAGCTCGTCTCGGATCCCGGCACCCCCTGCTATGCCCTTGCCAGGCCGGATAAATCGCGGGTTCCACTAACAGCTCGTCCGATAGACCGACCGCCCGACCGACAGGGGAGGGCCGCCCCGCCCCCGTTGAAATGGTTGGTGGGGTTGCCTGTCATGTGATGTATGTTCTCCCGCAAGCTTTCGTGCCAGTTCCAGCCGTTTGCTGCGCCACTGGACGAAGCAAGGCGCCGTTGTGGTATTCGCCTGTTTATGACTCCCGCTCGGCTGCGGCCCGTGCACCATCCTGTTCATGCCCAACATCCCGACTTTGTTGTGTTTCGTGCTTCTGTTAGTTGTCCCTCCCTATATCTACTACAGTTCGGAATCCTCGACTCACCCTTTGTTCATTTGCCTCAATTCTGTCGATTTGCTGTGCACATCGACAACTCCCACATTTTCCCAGCCCTGCCCCGGTGCCTATCAGTATGGTATGTGGGTCCTGGCATGCATTGATGATCGTTTTAGAGTGAGGGTGCGGTTTCATTCTTGTTGTGTTCCGGGGCCAACATCTCTCTATTTCATCACCTGGGAGGGCTCTTCACGATGGGTCGCCTCTCCTTCCCCAGTTTTCGTGGCGAGCCTGCGAGGAGGTGGCGCCTGACGGGCGGTGGTTCCCGTGGAGGTAAGATGGTAAACAACATGCCTCTACATCTTTCTTTCAATCGAGTTTCTCTCAACACACAACATCACCAACGTCCACTACCCCCAACGCCTCTTTGAATTTCGTCTCCCTCTTCTCCCCTTCCTCCCAACGCCTCGACATCGCCCCCTTCTTTTCCCAGGACGTTTCATCCTTCTAGCTCCCCACCCCCATCCCTCCCTCTCCCCCCCCACCCCCATGCCTCTATCCCGCGACTACTGCGTTGCCCTTTCCTCAAGGCACTCAGCCTGCGTGGCTGCTTTCTGGGTGCTGCTGTGCGCGCCGCCCGGCTGCTCTGGTCTCTCGCTCGCGCTACTGCCTGCGGATCATCACACCCTTCTGGGTTGCGCACGACATCTGGCGCTAATGGAGCTTGGGGTTTCTCTGGCGGCGTTTGGCCGAGCCCGCCCCTGGCCCCCCGACTGCCTGTTGTTTGTTCGCTTCGGTGTTTGCCACCTCCGTTCTGTTGCATTCGTTTTTCTCTTTTTTTCTTTTTCCTGGGTTTCTTTTTTCGAGGAATTACCTGTGTCGCCATAACCTAGGCTACCTCACATCCCCGCGTGTCGTCGTTCTCCCCTCGTCCTCCCCCATCCGTTTCTGTCCCCCCCCCCGTTTCGTTTCCTTCATCTACTCACTCCTGTCCAGTACGATCCTTTTCACGTGTTTCTCATCCTTTCTTCTCCTCTTTGCCCTCCTAGGCTAACACTGCTACTCCCCCCCTGTCTCCCTTCCCCCTTTTCTCAGTCTTTGCTTTCCTCTTTTTTTTTTTGTAACTCTCGCTCTTCCCCTGCATTTCCCGCTTTTTTTTTGCGGACCCCTCGGCGGCCCCCCGTGCGTTTTTCATCCTAGGTTCTCCTGAAACCCCCTCCGTCGTTCGTCCCGTGTTTTGGGCCTACTTCTGCAGCATCGCGGTGCTGTTGCCGACTGTCGTTTCCTATCCCCACTATTTATCTTATTTGCCCTGTGCGGTTGTTGTCCTGTGCCTCTCCCAGGTGAGCCTCGTCGCACCCGCCTTTGGTTTCTCCCTACCGTCTTGCTCCAGATTGCGCTTCCTTCCTTGCATCCCTATGCTTTGTCCTTACGGTTTCACTTTTCTGGTCTGCTCCCCCCTTCACCCGGTTTTTCCCGCGCCCTACTTTACCTCTCGCTCTCCCCCCACCCCCCCCCCCACCCCCCACCTCACACTCTCCCACTCCCACCCCCTCCCTACCTATCTCCCCCTTGAAACTGTAACCACCCCCATGTCTGGCTGTAGGTTGCGTGCCGACTACTTGCGCAGGCTGTCTTAAGCATCCACGTTTCGTTTCTGTGCCGTCCGCCAGCCAACTCTATGATTCTTGTGTAAGTGGGTGCGCTTCTTTTTAGTGGGCCCTGTGTGGTCGGTCTCTCGTCCATCTGCGTAGCGGGGGGATGGTCAATGTATGCTGTAATCGCGGCAGGCTGGGACACCGAACCCGTGGCCCCGGGCGTCAGTACTGCACCGTGACCATAATTTGGTAGCGGACAAGTGCTGGGGGCCACGCCCAGACCACTGTGCACACTACCCTTTTGACTATCCGTCGCTGCACAACGTATGTAAGACGTTACACAGCACCCACCCTGGAGCAATCCCCCCACACACCCCAAACCCAACACACCAGAAGCGCACGATGCCCGGCCACCACACCTATAACAATCACCCACAACCCACTCCCCACCTAACATACACCTTTAAAACACAAACACACACCCCACACAGAGACACACTAACACCCAACCTCCACACTGCTCATCTCCCACCTATCAATTCCAGCTGCGTGTGGCCCCAGGAGGCAGTTCGGGGGGGGTTCGACTGAAGCCCTGTGCTTCGCCCATACGCCTCAAGCCAGGAGCCACAAAATTGAATGCTCTGCCTCCAACATGGAGTCACTAATAGGTGACCATTCAGACAAAGCAAGGTTTTCTGAAAAAAAACGTGGACGGGAAGGCGAGAGACGAGAAAAGAAAGTTTTCGGGGGCAATCCTCATGTACGCTGCATTTGAGTATGTAAAAATTTATTCAGGCCTCCTCCCAGCAAACGCACCCCACTCCCACATTTTTTCTCTTCTTCTTTTGGACTGTTTAGAAAAGTATAGGCGGGGGGGGGGGGGGGGGGGGGAGGAGAATAAACAAATCACTACGACAGGGCTTTAAGAGAAGTTTGGAGTTCTCGTTTGTTCTTTACCTTGTAGATAGATGGGGGGAATCGCCTGTCCAGGACCCTCAGTGAGTACAGGCACGAGTCCAGATATTGTTGGATGTTCGCAGTTTCTCGCCGCTGCACGTTCCCTCAATTAGCTGCACAATCGCGTCATATTGTGCTAGCATACAGTATATATATATACACGCAACACTGCAAACATCTTGTTTAGGTGTTTAAGCATGAATTTTTAAGCCCTCTTTTGTTTTCTTCTTGACAAGCTAAATTATTAAAAAAAAAACAATTAATGGTAAGGCATGTGCCACTCTATGGCGATAAAGATTCCGTACTTTTTCAAAACACAGCTGTCTTCCCAGTGTATTTCATAGTTTCTAGTCTGTTATAGGGATGATTTCAACTTAAAAAAGAACCTTCTTTCATGAGTTACTCACCCTCATGTAATGCCAACAAATGTTCTCAGCGTGTTTGTACATAAACTAGAACCAAAATGGTTTTTGTTACCAACCATATTCCAAATGTCCCTCTTTTTGGTGTGTTTTTCTGCAGAATGCAACAGTCATTCTGGTTTGGAATTATACATGACCGGTGAGTAAAAGATGCCAGAATTCTCAATTTTGGTGAACTATTACTTGTAATGGAATAGTTTCAGCTAAGGAATAAACTGGATTTTGAAGGGTTGCAGTTGCGCCGGTCAGTTGAGTTAAAATTTAGGTTTTTGATGTTTTTTTTTTCCACTTCAGACAGTATTTAATAACGAGGAAATGAGTATTTTTCAGTAATTAAATAATGAGCTTGATTATCACCAGAGCTCCTTCTGTTTAGGTGGTCGAATCACTGGAATGCCTCTAATGAGAAGAATCCTGCCTGACATCATTTTCGGTAAGTAACCTTCATTGTGCAACGGTGCCTGCATAATTCATTCGTATTATAGATCAGAGAGTTGTAACACGTCAACTTTCCTACTCTTCCAAAAAAACTTTCCAAATCTTTTTAAATGTGCAACAAAACCTACAATTTTCTTTCAAGTTACACTAATTTGTTACTACTAAATGCCTAAAGCGCCCCATATAAAATGACAGAAACAACCGTTTTAACACATTTTGGTTGTTGTATTATCTTGCAATATTATAGTCTGCAAGTGCCTTATCTTTAAACTTTTTTTTTCTTTTTTTTTTTGTCCGTTTTGTTTTAAAAAAGGAAAACGAGAGTGATGAATGGATTTGAAGTGTTTTTGTATGTGTTGTGTTTTGTGATAATCAAGATGTTATCAACCCTTGAATAATTCCTATAATGTCACATTATTAGCTTCAGAGGAGCAGTAGGTTTGAGAATATATGTCACAGTTCATTTTTCCCCAAGCAGCCTCACGTCAGTGGGGTTTAGAAGTAGCTTTCACTGATATCGGTGTCGCCAAAGACCATATTGTGAAGAGGGGAACATTTAAAGCATAGAGGCAGGGATGCCTTATTGTAGTTCATATGTCGGCTTTGGTATGGTTGACAGAGTGATGGTAAAGGTTGTCTATAACGGTGCAGTGTGGGAGAATGAATTTAGGACTAGATTGATTTAGTCCCCCAAGGGGTTGACGCGCGTGCTGAGATGGGATTAAGCCCAGAACCACCAGCTTTTTGTCCCACAGCTTTAAAGCTACCAATTACATGTTAGAATGACTAGATTGTAATTAACTAAAAGAAATTTATTTAGGGTTCTCATAAGGGTTTCATCTTTTAATGCACATTCCAGGGACTGTGTGAATTTTTTGGTTCAAAGCTTTGATAAGTTTTATAATTGATTCTGTTGTCCTATCTATTTTGCTTATAGGAAAAATAAAGTTTAAGCTATGGCTCTTGCCCCAAACTGAAGGGCAACAACTATAGTACTCTGAGCCCTTAACACAGCTACACACTGCTTATGAAAACGTTTCTCCTGACAAAGATTTTTCTGCCAGTGCCTTAGCAACATGGCTTTGTTGCATTTGGATTACACCAGAATACCTTGCAACATCTCCCCCCTTTTTGGTCCCAAACAAAAAATTTTTTTAATTCATCATGTAATTAAAATTAATTTTGATATTTTGGGGGGTATAACGAATACAGCTGTATTTATACCACAATGAAAAAAATTAGATTTGAAATAATTTTGTCCTCCAAAAAAGTTCATGTGGGTTAACCAAAAAAGAAATAAACAAAACAAATAAAATAAATAATAATAGGAAATCATATCATAGACAAGGACCCCTAAAGACCCCCATGAGTTTGTGTGTCAATGTAAGATCTTTTATGAAGGTTAAAAATTAATGTTTTTTGGTAAAAATTACTTTTTTTGGAATAATTAAATTTGAGAGTGTATCTCGCAATGTATTTTGGGTGCAAGGAAATCTTATTATTTTGTACTTGATAGTTCTGTAAGTACAATGTAACACTTGTTTTAATATTATAAATGTTTTTTTAATTTATATGAATCAACATGAATCCAAACAGTTAAACTTCTAATATGGCTTTTTCCTTTAATTTATCATGGACATATCATACAATCGTACCTTATTCTGATTGTTTTCTCCTGTTCTAGTTTGTCTATTTTCCTTGTACCCAAACAAACCCTGAAAAGTTTGTGTGTTTGCAATACGTTGACGTTTCTAGTAGTCACCAGGGCTCAAGCTCCCATTATTATTTGGTTAATATGTTTCTCCTGAATATCTGGCCCAAGCTGAAGAATGAACGAGCATAAGACAACTTCAATCGTGAAATCCTCTCACCTACTGATATATATTTAAAACGCAGATGAAAGCAGTCCCACTGAACCTGCACGAGGGGAAAAACACCTTGCAACACATTCCCACTAATTGAGCTTTGATTTGGTGACTGATAGTGTGTGTGGTTTTCCTTAAAAACGACTCTGTAAATCCTCATTAATGTACTTAAGCACAGACGAGGCGAGATTTAATGCATTTAAGGCCGGACAGAAACTGATCCTTGCCTATATCTTTTCCACGCTCTAGAAAGCCCATTTGGTCTACCGCTGTCCATCCACTGTTTTGGCTTGTGTGTATATCATTTCTTAATTTTCCAATAAAATGATTCACCGGACTGGTTTAGTATAAATAATTTAACAGAAGAAATTAGCTTTTCATTCCGAGAGCAAGACGCAAATTGGCTGGATGACGAAGACAACAGGAAGCTGAAACGACTCCATTCTGTCGCAAATAACCACAAATAACTTGAAGTTTGAGAGTAAAAAAAGTTTCGTTACAGAACAACTAGCATGTTGACAACTGAGGAAGGACCAAAAAGACACATTTACAGCTGAAACCTCATTCTGATTCTGTCCGGAGGCACTCAGCCTGGTATCGCAGTCACCCTGTGAGATGTATCGAACAGCAGATCGCCTGGTCTTCTGAGCCTAACCAGAACCAAAGCGCTGTGAGAGCATACGGTTGAGTCTCCACCACACCAGGGTTTCTTAAAAACCCTTTAGCATGGATAACATTAGCTCGGCCTTGTCAGGTGGATCTCTGATCTCTGCTTTAGAATGAAAAAGCACTTCAAATCGACCCCACATGTTTAGAAGGATGAGGAATCAGGGACAAGAGAGAAGGCAACAGCAGGCCCTGAAATCGGGAGCATCTGCCTCAGGTTTTCCATAATGAAAATGTAAAGCATTTTAGCTGCTGGGGTGCGGCATGTGCCATGAGGTCAGTGACCGTGGCAATGCAAACTTTCATCTTTATGCTCCCCCGAGAGAGCCTCTGAAATCAGGCAAGGTGCTAACCTCCTGCTCCTGCTATTGTAGCGTGCCACTAACTGCATATTTGATCTCTGATGCTAGCAGATTAGTGCATGAAGAAGGCTCTGTCCAAGCAGTGGGGGTCCTATTCTGACTTCTTCGGATCTCCTTTCAGGTTCACAAGAATCTGTTGGAGTTCCCTCTCTGCTCCTCTCTTCCGAGTCAACATGCACACACACCACACCATTGGCTTCTGCAAAGGTGGCGAGGGATGGACAACTATTAAGCCGATTGGTTTGGACGGTTACATTCATGGCTTATCATCAGCTGACCCGGTGAGCTGGCAAGGTTGGGCCTGTTTGGTTTTTGTGCATGTTTTTTTACACGCGGTCTCGCTCCTCCATGCTGTGGGGATCAACCGCTGCTCCTTGTTGTAGACTATTACATGAGTTTTGAAGTTTGGAGACCTCATTGTTTTCGGGGGAAAAAAGGATTTCCGTCTGTGTTCGTTGTGCTTTTTGTGTTTTTGAATTGATGTTCTGTGTTGTAAGGTTGGGTAGTGGGGTGTGTGATGTAAGGGTGTGTGTTTGTTGTGCATTAGCTTTGGGAATTTCTGCATTGTTTGTGGAGGACTCTGTGTAATGTGGTTTGCCAGAGATTGCTCTAAATAAGCAACTCTACTGATACTGAAATAGTTGTGTCTATCTAGGCTGAATTACTTATCAGTCAATAATTGGGAATATTTTGTTTCCTTTTTTTTGTTATTCTCGGTGGATAGTTCTTAAGGGATAAGTTCACTCACCAAAATAAAAAATATCATGCCCCCATTAACTGCTCACCCTCATGTTGACCCCTCATGTCACACACTTATTAGACCCGGTTAATTTTCAAAACACAACAAATGAAGATATTTTTATAAACAACCTGAAGCGATTTCTGTCCAACTCAATCTGGACACTTCAAAAAGGTCATAAAGGTATTGTACAAGTAATTCTAATGAATTAGAGTGACTTTAGTCGTGCGAAGAGACACGAGAGACGTTATAATACAAGCACAACCAAGTGTCGCGAAATCCATTCAGATTTCATTCAAATAAAATACCAATCAGTTGACTGAACCTGAAGTTTAAGTCTTCTGGGTTTGGCACGACATGATTGGTGAATAACTTTAACCGAAATTTTCATTTTTGGGCGAACTGTTCCTTTAAGGACAGGATTTTGAAGGATCCAGTGGGCAAAAGCTCCACAACAATTTACTATTTCTAGAGCTGGGTAAAAATAATTGAGTTTTGTGATTAATCAGAATTTTTCATGTCAATGTTCCTGATATGATTAATCAAATCTCACGATCAACCCGTTATTATTCTTTTTTCACCATGACCATCTGAAATGTATTTGTATCAAAGCACTTCCCATCCGGCATGTCCCTGCTAATTCACTGTAACATTTTGTGTCTCTCAGGCATTTATTGTGTCCAGAGTAGGGCTAACTGAGATTTGTTAAAAAGTATAAAAGTTTGCCTGTGGGGGGGGGGGGGGGGGGGGGGGGGGGGGGGGGGGGGTGGGGGGGGTTGTGTTGTAGCATATGCACCCCCATGAAATATGGCCAATACCAAAGTGATCAGCTTGTCCTTGACTCCTGGCGCATTCGATGATCGCCCATAAACATTGATTAAATCTTATGTACATCTTATGTAATACAGTTTGTAATAACTGGAGACAAAATGCACGAAGGTTTCCGCAAGAAATGGGCAGATGGCCCACAAGCCAAGAAAGAAAAGAGAGGGTGTAGGGAAGAGACGAAAGGACCGCTACTTTTGCTTATTAGTCACATCAAGTAATTTGATCTTTCTCTTCCACCTACTTGTTTTTGACACGCTTCACATGTCCTGTAGTCCCTGGACCAGTCAAGGAGCATTTCCTGTCTGTCCTCAGTCTGTGATGCAATGGTAAACAGTCCCCTCCCTGACAGGAAAAGCCCAAAGGCAGGGCTCTGCTGCGCCCCTGAGACACTGAGGCAATGGAAGCCCATCGGCCTGGAATTGAGCCTAATCTCATCTGGTGAATTGGACGATGGGAATACAGGAAAACACCAATCACGACGCGTCCCATTTCATTACGGATCTCACGATTGAGAAGTTCAGAGATGAAGCAGAATGGTGTGGGCTGACTAGACCTCAGTACATGACACCCGCTTATGTTTGGCTCGAGATTGTTTTATATTTCCGATGAAATAAGACCATCACCCTTTGACCTCTAAGGCAGGGTGTTGGATTTACGACATGAAGAGGATATGGACATCTAATCAAGCTGCCCTCCTCATGTTTTTTGAACACAGCCTGTGGTGTTTGTGACTTTTAATGAGTCGTAGGGGTCTCATGAGGTCTGCTGGTTTACATCTCGTGAAGACTGAATATTACTGTCCTCATTCACAAAAAACACAGGCACTATGACTTTCTTCTGGTTCGAGTGTTCTCTGTCTAATATCTGGGCTCTGCAGCTCTCAGGATCACCCATTATTATCCAAAACACACTTGAACCTCACATTCAAGAGTCTACTTATGGCCGAAGACAGTTACTTATGTAACTAAGGACCCGACAATTCAGCTACCGGATTTGGGTAAAGCGTGTGCACCATTCCCGCCGTTGTTAGGTGAAGTGAAGAGCATACAAACAAATCATACAACGGAGGGGCATCATTTATAATCTGTAAGATGGAATAAGTTAAGAATATTGTCTGCAGTTGTATGCTTCATAGGCAGGTTAGAGGAGTCATTTCAACTCTGTGGCAACGGTGATTCTCCAGCCCTTAGGTTTTAATTAGCTATTCAAATGCTGTAAGGATGGTAAACTGCTACATAGGAAGTGTAAAATATATCTAACTCTACATTCATGATTTGAATTACAGAACTATAATAATACCTAATGTGTAAAGAAGGGCTGTCAACAGAATTGCATGTACAACAGAAGCCTGTGTCGTATTAAACCCATTACAGTAAATGTAATATAATAGACATTAGACAACTATTGCCTATATCAAGCGTGCTATTGGGCATATATGTTGCCTATACTCGGTGATATGATAATTTTTTATATATATACAGTCTCTGCGTCGAGCTGATATTTTTTCATAATATAACAAATAACCTCCAAATAATAAAATGATGTATGCTTTATGTGCATAGGTTAATCATAGTATATTTGAGGAATTTTTTATTTCATTGTATTCTGTAGTCAAACGCATGTCGGTAAACATAGATATATGGTTGTGTAATTGTTTTTTAATACAGGTATATCACTTGTTTTATTTTACCTTATCTAATATCAACATCGATTTTTTATAATGGATAAAACATTGATATGATCTATATAGTCCATATGTCAAAAAAAAGTAATCTTACACATACATAAAAAAAAACTTTTTATGGCGCTAGATCTATAGGTTAATATCAGTCAAGTGTAACCGAGTTTCTCCCTGATTTTGTTTGCAGGCTCATATGGCAATATAATTTCTAATGGAAATTCTTCTATTGGAATTGTTTTAAAATATTATGTACATAAACATAATTTATGTACGCATCATTCTTAGACAAGCGAGTTTCTAGAACTATTTGAATATCTGTAAGATAAATGTAGATAACTTAAAATGCTTAAGACTTTTTTGTTATATACAGTAGTTTTATCATTATATCCCAATAATTAATAGTTTTTAAATTTTGTTTTGTATATTTTTTTTTTTTTTTTTTGCTTTTTTTTTTTTTTTTTTACTATTTTGAATACAATTTTTTACATACACATAATATTCCCCAGTTTAGCATTTTATGTCTTCAGCTTAGTTTTTGGAAATCATCTATAAATCATTCCAAAATAATTGGATTGAAATCGTAATTTCAGATTTCACTATTGCATCACTTTATCTTGAATTAATCCAAATTTGTTGTTGAGGAGAGATCCAACTGTTTTGTACAAAAAAAAAAAAAAAACTTAAAAAAAGAGAACAATGCCGCTAACCTGTCAATAATGATTTTCCTAATTCTTATCAATGGGACTAGGTTTCAAGCAGGCGTGTCAATATTCTTTCTTCTAGAGTCCAACTCTGCAGTTTTCCCACTCATCGCCGCCAATAGGTGGGCTGGTGGCTTTCAGAACACACACATTCCCTGCCCCAGTGTGTGACCACTGGTGAAAAGAGAGGAAAAAAGCCCTCCTCCAGGGGCTGCCAGGCTGAAGCTTGGATCTCAGAAGCTCTGGCATCTGCCACAGTGAGACTGATGAACTCTTAGAGGAGCAAAATACGTGGACCTCAGTGAAACAGGGACAAGCATAGACAGAGGAATTGTGAGAGTCTGTGGTGATGGATAAGGTCTCTGCATGGAGCCCTGGGAACACAGGTCAGTAGTAGATGAGAGGGTACGAGAGTGAGTTGAAAAGATAAAACGGGATCTGATGAATGGCGCCGAGGTGGGGTGACCCCCACAGGTTCCGTGGGCGTATATCCCAGCTAAAGGCAAAGATAGTGATGAGGGCTCTTTGATGAACTTCCCCCCGATAAGGCTGGGACAGTGGGTCGCGCAGTATTAACCGATTGACACAATGCAACCACAGGCTCTCAGAGCAAATAAGGACAGAGGGATCAATTGACAGTCTGAGAAGGAGAGGTCTATGAATCACAGTTGTGTGGGGTGTGTGTGTGTGTGTGTGTGGTGGTGTGTGTGTGTGGTGTGTGTGGTCTCATGTTAGTGTACCCACTGTTTGTGCCACAAACTCTGAGGAGAAGTGAACTAAGAAAGATTTATTTCAAACAAATGTTGTCCCAACGTCATCGTACCATTTTTTTTTGATGCTTCCTGTTCAAACTGTGGCTCCCACAATGCATTAGGGTTGTTGTTGAGATAATTGTTCAAGTCATGGACAAGCAATTTCTACGGTGGTTGTGAGGGGTTTATTAAGACGCAATGCTATGAGGTTGCTAGGAAGTTCGGGGTGATTGTTGACGGTGACTGCATGGCTGGCCAAGAAAGAAGCTGACTGGCATGGTCCACTCATTTCATTGTTGGGGAAAGGTGTAATCCGGGGTCTTGGGGGGTCTTTTTGGATTTTAATTTAAGAGAAAAACAGGTATTGGACCAAAAAAATTTAATTTTATGGACTGGAAAAAAAATGGACCTGTCTATGGGAAACTTCTTAGACGTTATCATTTTTAAACTGCCTGTCTTTATTTATTTATTTTTTAATAACTTGGATATATTTGTTTAACTGAGAATGCTTGCAGACATATACAAATAACAATTATATCAAGTTAAAACAAATTCAAAATTTGGCTAGCTATTTTAATGATTTGTTTTATAACAGTGAAAATATAAAAGCAAATTATTTATTTAGAATAGGTTGTTAATAAAATGTATCAACATTACTGTTCCAAAGCTTTTTTTGTGAAATTAATACTTATTATTATTAAAGATAGATTAAATTGAGCAAAAGTGACAGTAAAACATTTGAAATACAATCTGTTCTTTTTTTTTTTTTTTCTGGTCGGCTCCTGAAAACACCTGACTAAGAAAAGTAATAGCCACGTGATTAATGTCCATAGCATAAATAGTGCAGAATGAGTTATGCACTGACGTTCAGAAAACACCTTAACCCAGGGTATATGAGCAATAATGATAGACATGTTTATCTTAGCAAACAAGACTATTTAGTGTCAACATCAGTACTATCTAAACCTGTTTTCTGTCTCCCAGGCACCACCATATTACTTCTCTCTGCTTTGTGTGAAACAAGCTATCCTGTGGAAACAGAGGACAGAATTATGTGTTGAGAGTACTTGTGTAAGAACACCAGTTTACACTTCAGATTTTAAAGACACGAGCCTGACACACATAATTACGCTTCACATCAAAGCACAATTCCAATTGATTTAGCATGCCGTACATTGACATTATCGAATAAAACGAGACTGATATTCAAATATGACTCCTGTAAACAAACACTATCGCTTGGAAACACATATACACTGATGGCTTGTGCCCATCCACCTCACTGTCTCCGTCTTCAAGAGGCCAGAGACTGTGAATGTTGCCACAGCAACAGAGAGGTTACCATGGGGACAGCGAGTTGTGTGGGCTGGCTTCCTGTCCTGGCCTCTGGTTAAACAAACAAGAAAAAAGGGCACAAAGATCCACCAGCCTCTTACTGACTAATTTACATCTTCGAAATGTCACCAGTAAAACAGTCAGGCAAGGCACACACAAGTACACGATTAAACACACAATTATGCATACTGGTAAACTTGAAAACGTAATACCACGCTGGCACACACATTCCCCTTCTGCCCTCTGATAACCGCGGTATGCTTATAAAACATGGGCGCATCACTGATTCAAACAGTGGAACTTATGGGGCTGTCCAGTCCAAAAATCTCTTGAGACCAGAGACGAATGAAACCCACCCATTGGCTTCATACCTACATAACACGTCATCAATGGGTCAATTGTCGGCCACTGCAAACGACATACGGTACAGCCGGTGACTTAAGAGCGTCCTGGAGACCATGAAAAGAGAATGTACGCCACAAAGCGTTGACACATGCACAGGTGGGCAAAAACACTCCGTGGGCACACGCCATCACGCTTCCCGCAGACAAACCTTGGGTATTCTACACTGTGATTTATGGTTTGGTTTGGGTTGACAATTCCTGTTCGGTATATGACGTCCTTTCTTAACGGCTGAGTGACAGAAGCTATCCTTCCATTCTTTGTGTGCATAAAAAAGCAGGGTGGCACATAGGAAGTCCAAGCCGCATTCAAACTACACAGGAACCGAATCCGATCGAGAGACATGACTTGGATCTGGGTTGTAGCACTCAGATAAGATGGTATAATTCGGACTCTTGGGGCAGTGAAACATATTGTTTTGGATTTGAAAGGTGTGATTTTTTTTTTTCTTTATGTTAAAATGCTTTTACTACTCCAGTAGCCAGCTAATTCACTTGTGGCAAAAAAACATAATTTCTAGTTGTTTTACGTTTTTGATTTAATTCTAAAAAATATAGTAGTTATGCATAAAATATAAAATATTTTTATAATATCAGCCATAACATGAATTTTTTTTTTAAGAATTCTATATAGGTGCATGTCCTAAACTGATGACCTTGGTAAGATAAGACCAAATAAATAAATAAATAAATAAATAAACAAGTTCTTTAAGATAGTATTTAATGCTGTGTACATGTGCGCAAGGATATATTGTTCAAATTCAGACAATATATACTGCAGTAAAAAAAAAATTGAGTTTGTTAAACATCAAAAAATCAAATGTTTTAAATTTTTTTTTTTTTTTTTGGAATTAATTCTCTCATGCTTTTCCAAGGGTGGTTTAATTTGATCAAATTTTATTTTTTGTTTTTAAAAAAATTACAATTTTAAGATAACTATTTTCTATTAAAATAAAAATGTATTCCTGCGTTAGAAAATGAATTTTTCAGCAGCTACACTACTCCAGTTTTCATGATCCTTCAGAAAAATCATTCTAACACACTGAAAAAATTGACTCGATAAATAACTTTATATTTTTGTGGAAAAAAAAAATTGTGACATTTTTCAGGGTTTCTTTGATCTTGATGAATAGAAAATTTAAAAAACATCATTTATTTGAAATAGGAGAATACTTAGGTAACATTTTATTGTCTGTTATTGTCCAGTTTTGATCCATTTAATGCATCCTTTGTTGAACACAAGTATTCATTTCTTTTCAAACAAACAAACAAATACAAAAAACAAATACAAGCAAAAAAAAATATAAATCTTACATTGACCCGATAATCCTTGGTGAACAGTTATGCTTTTCTTTAGAATTATCTAAGTTAAATTGCTGACAGCCCAGTGATATTTTTGATGCAAAATATCAGTTATTTTTACACATACATAGGAAGTCATTACATGAGTTGAGTGTTTGACATGAGAGTAAATAAGTTCAATGATGATGGAAAATTCATTTTTACAATCAAATTCTGAAGGTGAGACTTAAACGTACTGTAGGCTGACTAAAATTAGTCATGTAAATTATGATTATTTTCTCTACAACATAACTATCAAAGTTCAAAATTAAGTACAGCTTTGGCCTATATACGTTGTAGTGAGCAGTCAAGGTGGCCTGCTCTGTATTCTGTGCGGGATGGGGCAGAGCTGTTTGTGCATAGGGCAGAAAGTTTATAAAAGAGAAGGTGAAGGGGGGTGAAGAGAGATAGAGGAGATTCCCCCCCTGAAAAAGTATAGCCCGTGTCTGCCGGGACAGAAAGCAGAAAAGTTGCTCAGAATGCTAAGCTGCATGCTGAGCCTGGCGTCTGACACGAGCGTGCTAATCAGATTTGGTCCTCCCAATCCTAAAAGACTCCACAATGCCTCCCCACTGTCATCTCTTCCCCTCCTCTCCTCCGCTCCTTCTCTTCATCAGCCCCCCTCGTGTCCCCGGAGCAAAGCTAATTATGGCGCGGGCAGAAAACACAAATCGGGCTGATTGAAAAAAAGGTCACTCTTTTTCAGCAGGGTTTAACCTTGTTAGCGCTAAGCCTGGCTTTCTTAGACGTCAGGCCTTTTGAGAGGAAATTCCTCTGTTCCCCTGGCAGACACAGTTCGAGGCACAGAGACACACCTTCTGTTTGGCCCCTGATCACTTCGTCTCCCCCCGGCGGAGGGTCACACACAGGGGCAGTGCTATTAAGCATGCGTGTGTATGTGTACGAGTGTGTTTGTGAAGAGGCGGGGGGGGGGGAGGGAGTGTATGCAGGCCTCTTCTCGGTACGGGCCATCTGGGACTCCTGGTTGTACAGACTCCGCCCTACATTACAGCGAGCCATACCCGGCCACTTCCGTCAGAAGGCCTCCGGCACGAAACAACACTCGAGGTTAATGACATTAGTACAGGCGGTGTGCGTGTGTGTGCTGCAGTGCGCCTGCCTGACGCCAGGGGGTCATGTCATTTCCTGTAGGCCTCAGAAGAGGCCCACACACTGGGGCAGAGGACCCTCAGGCCTGACATGGGGCTACAATCACATTACAAGGTCAAAGGGACACGGTCAGCGTTTAATATACAATGTGACTCTCAGAGGGATCCAAACAGCTCTGCAAGTAAATGCTTTCTTTCATTGCTTTCAGGTTGGGGTTGGAGATGATGCCTGACAGTCGGTTTTGGGTATTTTGAGGGATGTGTGCCTAAATCAGTGCCTAATTTTTACATTTTCTGAAGTGTCTGCCTGAGTGACACTCACTGGCACTGGTATATTCTCCATAGCACAAACGGTGTTGGACAAGTTACATGCTAAAATCTGTTACTTCGGAAAAATTATGGGTTCCATGATGAATTGGAATAAAACCAAAATCACTAAGTGGCTTTGTGTGATTATTACAAATCGCAAATTCTGTGATTTCATCAAATACTTTAAATATATGAGGTGCATGTTTTAGATGAGTGACACTGTGTTCTTTTACACGTAACATGCATAACCATCTTCCCAAACTTGTAATGAGAAGCGCTTATAAGCCAGCTGTTGTACAATAGTAATACTTATTTTAATATTTCTATTTAATAATAATACAGATTTATTATTATTATTATTATTATTAATAATAATAATAAGCTTTTTTTTACTATTTTATTTTGTATTTATTTATTTTTATTATTGTCTTAAATATGTGTTTTCTATTTTACTGTAAAACAGTACAATATAAATATTTCTTATTTTGTTTAATATTTTTATTCAATAATTAAATACATTTATAATAATAATAATAATAATAAGAATAATAAGAATAATAATAATAATTATTATTATTTTATTATTATAATCACAACATGTTGGGCAAAATTGTGCAGCCCTACAAACAAGCACAGCAATTATTATTATAGTTTTTTCTAAATGTTTATCATAAAAAAGCACCAACTTTGATCCCCCCCCCCCCAAATCATGTGGTGTGTTACTGCAATTATGGGCTTTAAGTGATCCTAAACATTAAGATTGCATGTTTCACTAACCTTAACAACATGAAAAAAGATAATGGACATAGGGATCCCTTTCATACGTTTAAGACAGATGTGTTGGGACAGGAGGACAGAAAGAGAGATTGAATGAATGAAAGAATGACTGAAGGGAGATAAAAGGTGCTAAAGATCTATTTTTGTATCAGAGGAGCGGTTTCATTAGTGTCAGAGAGAGTGTAAAATAGCTTCGGGTCACTGCTCTGAGCTCCAATAATACAGGGAACAGGGAGCACATGTCCCCTTTGATAACATTGTCAGCTCATACATAGACCATGTTTACTCAGCAATTTACTGTCAGTCAGTTCAAAAGGGATAAAGACATTAAGACGTGCGTGTATTTGTGCTTGTCTAACATTGCCTTGTGGCACTGGACACGTTTAAACTTGCTCCTCTGACAAGTTTATAAGCAGTGTGGCACCCATCTGGCTACACAAAGCAAAAAAAAAAGTGTGTGAGCAACACACAAACCAGAGAAGTTAACCAAGAGTCTGTTCAAATTCCCGTAAAAATTTAGCCCGAGAATGCAGCTATGTTTGCTAGCTGGACTTATAGCTGACAGGCAAGGGCAAACAAGTTAACCTTCTATATATCATTATTGACCAACTGCTTGCTCCTTGCGTCTTGTTGCTCCCAATTCATTGACTTAATGAGGGAGGACCATGCTAGCCCTAGCAGCAAGAATGCCTAAATGTTTGTGTGTGTCACAGAATAACAAAAGGGCAATATTGAATCCAAGTTGTTTCAATAAGTCAACACTAGGGGGCACTGCAGAGAGGTACGATGCTATTCAAGCTAGGCTGACACTACGAGCAGCCGGCACGACATTTTCAAATGTTATTTTGTAAATCAGTCTGGCAAATATATATTTTTCTCACTTCAGGTAATCAGGACGTGAGAAATGCCCTTCACCTTTGTGTTCTCAGTTTTCATGCTCATATGGAGGCCTGGCCTGGCCTGTCTGGTTTCAGACCCCCCACATTTCTTAAACATGTGCATCCCAGGCCAGGGCCTAACCATATCGGGCAAAAACAATGACAGCAGAGGTGCTCCACAACCTCAAAGATATCCAGGTTAGTAATGTATATACAGTCCTGTTACTGAAATATTTTCTCAGGCGGTAGGGCACAAGAAGGCACAGGGCGGTTAACATCCAAATTTTTTCATTCTGTACAATACGATCTGTTGTGTGTAGCCAAATTCACCTGTAATATTTAAATGATTCCATTTGTGTTTGCGGTGTCATTTGTTAGATTTAGACAAAATATATCAATTTAAAAGTACATAAGACCATATAAATGTATATAAAGGTAATATTACTTAAAATAATTATTGACTTACCTGATTGGTATATTTATACATATCAGGTGCAAGTCCCCTTATTTATATTCAGAGAAATTATTCCTATTAAATAACAGCAATTATTTGTAAGTTTTGTGACCTTCCTCACCAAAACAAACTCATAATAGCCCGAAAGTGTACCATGTCTTGCTCAAAATTAAACCAAATGATATGAAATTGAACTACTGTTAAGAATGCAAATATGAATCTAAATTAATTGCATGCATCCATTCAGCTCCATATATGCATGTTTACTGTGGCGCCGCCCTCCTGGGGCCCGCTAATTCCATTAGGGCCTCAATGCTGTGGTCTGAAGGTATTTGGATAAGATTGGTCATTAACGCACATCAGGACCATGTCTTTCAGAGCGAGCTTGGAGTCAGCAGAGATGGGAGCATTACTATACATCACAGCCAAAACTAATTATACAGCCATTGGTGCTTGAGACTCTAACAATCAACCCCGGACCTGCCTTTAGCTGTCTCCCCAAGGATTGCAGGGGGGCGAGGCCACAAACAGTGCAATAGGACACATGGTTGTTCACACACATACATTTTGTGTGTGTTGTGTGTGTGTGAGAGAGAGAGAGAGAGAGAGGAGAGAGAGAGAGAGAGAGAGACTGTGACAGATGGACCAGGCAATGGTATTGTAAGAACAGCAGTGCAGAGCTATGTGCTCTCTAGCCTCTCTCTCTATTTTTTCTCTTCCCCTCACTCAATCCTTTTTCTCCTCGCTGTTCGGTCCTCTGACTCCTCAGTGCACACAGACTGAGTGGAACAGCGCGTATTGTGTAGGGGCCTCTGGTCTGCTTCCAACACAGGCCCCTGCTGGGGGACTCACAACATACTGGCCTGGGGACAACAAACGATAAGGGACGAGAGCCAGAGACGGTTGGTTTATTGGTGTACTTTTTTTTTTGCATTTATTCGATGACCAAAAACAACAAGAATATCCACAGCACAGGAGCTGTCAGCTGGCAAGATAGTATAGAAGACAGACAGACAGACAGACAGACAGACAGACAGACAGACAGACAGACAGATAGATAGATGTCATGACAAGACAACTACATCATATGTCATTTCGGTTTCTTCAGCAAGAGAAAGACTGGCAAGGAACACATAGATAGATAGATAGATAGATGTCATGACAAGACAACTACAGCAAGCATCAGCATCAAGAGCCACTAAAGAAAGAGTGAGGCTTTGGCTCATTTGTTTGCTTTGCTCTCATTGCATCCATAATTAGCTATATGGGGTTTCTAATCCCAATATGAGAATGAGTTGCTTCATATAGTGGTAATTATCATATCTTAGAGTCACTCTGCATACTGAGATGGGGAACTGGACAGCTGCTCCTGCAGAGGGGCAGAGTTTTTGAGGGGAAGGGGGGTGTCGGGGGGGCCCTTGTTAGGAACCAGGGGCCCACAACAGGCAAAATACTGTTTGCTCTGAGGGTCAGTGGAGTAGGGCAGCTTCAGCTATTGGGCTGGGTGGCCTTTGCCTCTCTCCTCTCCTTTTTAGCTATAAATGATGATGAATATCGACATTACGCTTTCCTCCTGACACTCATGCAGGCCCCACATGTTAATTATTCAGGACTTCTTTTTGTGTGCATCCCGGACAATGCCTGTCATTAAGCCTGTGTGTGTGTGTACGTGAGTGTGTGAGTGTGTTCTGTTCATCTCTACATGAGACAGCTGCATACTGGGAGCTCTATGACTGCGGTATGGTTTGTGTTAAGTGAAGGATTTCTTGCTCTTGTGCATTAGCAATGCCCTCTCTCATTTGTATTTTTGAGTAAAGATTCCCCGAACCTCATCCTGTGGTGCGACCCTAACCTTGACCCAGATGTAATCTCCCCTTTGGCCTGGGGTTTTCAATCCTGCTCCTAGAGGACCACCTTTTTGCAGAATTCAGCTCCAGATCTCCAACCAACTATTGAGGTCTTAAGAGTTACTAAATTTCCAGTCAGGTGTGTTTGGGCAGGTTAAAGCTAAACTTTGCGGGAAGGTGGCCCTACAGGAGCAGAATGGGACACTCCTAGTACCTGAACTCATGCAACCCCACAGAGATGGGTTGTTCCTCAAAACCACATTCAAAAGATCTTAACCTCTTCTTTTCCCAGATGTCAAGAGGAACCAAAATGTGGATAATTCCAGAAGGAGTAAATTCTGTGTGGTTCTACCGCATGTACCTCGATGCCCTAATCCAAGTAGAGCTTCTCCAGAACCCTAACAAGTCCTTCTCTGACTCTCAAGTTTGTTGATCACCCTCAGAAATTCCAAACCTCCAATCCACACTTACAACTGACAGATGTGGAAGAAGATGCATGCTCTGCTCCACAAAATCTGAATCAATGGCACCGTGAAATGGGCTAAAGAGGAGACAATGACCCCAACAACTCTGTCCACCCCTGACAACCCCAAGCTTCCCAGCACACCCAAACTACTCCTGGCACCCAAAGGACTCCAAGTAGCCCAATTACTCCAGCACACCAACTTCATCGGTGACCTCAATTTTCTTTCCAGTTTTAGCTGCCCTTCATCAAGCCAGTTCAGCCGTAGCACTGACCTGAACAGTAGCTTCTCAGGTGCCCTGTCAGGTACAACAGTTCTCCTAACACTGACTTTAAACACTTGGTTATCATTTTATAATGAAAAACATAAATGATGCAGTTGAGAGATCCTTGATTGGTCTATCTCTGCACTCTCTTACATTACCAGTGAGCTTCAATGTTGACCATTGTGAAGATAATAGTACCGATGACGAAGATAACCATGCTTCCAACCTTGACCAGAATAATTATTATCAAGAGGGCTGCTCTACTTCTCTTTCCGAGCTTCACTTTAGCTCTGCAGGAAGTTGCAGTCAGGCCAGTTCACGAATGGACATCTTTCAAGCATGTCTCTCCAGATCTCTCACCTCCTGCAAACCAGAGACACCTTCCACTTGCCTGCCAGACACTCCAATTTTCACCTCCAAAACTCCTCAATATCGGCAAAACCCAGTTGCTCAACAGTCCACATATGAAACCTTGCATAGACGTCCTGGATCCAGTCAGTCTGGCCTGAGCATTCAGTCACAAAAAACCTGATTGCTAAACAGTGGATAATCGATCAGATTGAAACCTTTGGCCTGCTTCCTCCCATCATACCATGGAAAGATGAACTGCAAGGTGAGTTTAATGGGATATAAACATCTATTTTCCTAAACATAAACTAATTATAATGACTATCCTTATAAAAAGCTACATTTACTTGAGAAGCACTTGAGAAAACTGTGTAAGCTATTCAGTACTGAATTTTTCTGACCCCCTTTTTTTTAAGAATAAAGTTCACTGAATTTTGTTAGAAACTGTTGAAATCAAAAGATAAAAATTCAAGAGAGAAACACAGGTTCAATCATAATATTGTATATAGTATAGTAATACTGTAAATAGTATATATAGTGTAACATTTAATATAAATTTGATGTTTTAAATATGTTTATGTATTTTTACTGTAAAACAAAACAAAAGTACTCATTAAAAATTAGTTTTGTTTCATTTTTGCAATATAATTCATATTTTAATATATGAATTAAGATATTATTACATTTATGAACTTGGCTCAAGTTTTGCTATTCTTTTGGAGACATTTTTAGAAATTCCATCCCTGAAAGGCAAAATCTAATCTCATACACACACTGTACGCTTTATTAGATTGAGTCTCGCATATTCATCCATATGCACTGGGGTCAGTTGGGGCAGCAGAACTGAATATTCACCATACCTCAGACATGAAAGTGAACAAAAGAAAATCAAAGTCCTACACCACGACCATGAGATTCGGCTTTCTCTACACAGCGACTAAGTCATAAATATGGCAAAGAGCTTTTCTCTTCTGTTCTTTACTGAAAGCAGAGGGAAAGCGAGGGGGTTCTTTTGATGGGGAATCAGGCTGGTACCGTTTGATTCCCCGGTTCAAAGCGGCCAAGGCCTTTACAATGGGCGACGTTGTGGGGGACGGGGGGTGTCAGTGATGCCGACTGCGTTGTGTTCTCCCCTCTGAGCCTCAGCCTCCTGCGTTCCCTTCTTTTTCCGTCTTTTCTCTCTCTATTCTCTCCACTCCCTGAAAGGCAGACGTGTGGAGTGGCGGTCATAAATCCGAGCTGACCGCCGCCTCGCTGACGGGCAAACAGTGAGTGAACCTCAGCTACAATGCGTATATCTTAGATGCCCTCCGTGCGCTAATTTACCGTCCCCTGTAAGGATAAAGAGCCGGGGCACTGACATCAGAAATTGCAGAGAGATTTCTTCGTCTTTTCTCTCTTTTTTTGTCAGAGGAGTGATAAAGTGACTATCAGTGTCTTGTTTGCTCGCTTATGGGGCTAGACAGATAATATATCACTGATATGATAGTAGAGCTGCGGATTAGTGATTTACTTCAAAATTATTGCAATGGGGCACATAAAATGACACTTGGTGGGGATGTCAGTGATCTTTTTTTCTAACTTTCTTGAAGTCGGTCTGTATGCGGTTGTGTGTAATTAGCACTATAGGCCAGTCTGGATGTCTTTTTGTAAAATTGACCAGCTTTCTGTCACCCCCGTGCTATGGTCCAGCAGTCAGTGGCCGACCCCACAGTGACTTCTTTCAGCTCCATCTCAAGAGTGTAACTGTCCTTGACAATGAGCGAGTCCACCAGGCCTCACTAAGACTCCCGTACCACACACATACACACACTGCCTGGCCCTCAAATCTCCATACATTGTGGCCAATGAGAGAAAAGGAGAGTAGAAAAAGGAAACATAAAAAGGGAGGGGACAAATATGGCATATATGGGTTAAACATCAACTACAGAGACTAAACATTCTGACTAAAGTTACATGTATGTATATAAACAGTGCCTGCATACAAACTATACAGTTTGTCTGTATCTACATATTGTATAGTCATACATATTCAAAAGTTTGGGGTCAGAGATTTTTTAAAGAAATTAATACTTTTATTCAGTAAGGATAAATTTAAGTTGATCAAAAGTGAGAGTAAAGATATTTAGAATGTTAAAAATGTATAAATCCTTGTCATTTCTGAAGGACCATGTGACACTGAGGACTAGAGTAATGGCTGATGAAAATTCAGCTTTGCCATCAAAGTAAAAATTTATTCAAAATATTAAAAATATATATATAAAAAGAAAAATTAAGTGTAATGCTATTTCACAATATTACTGTTTTACTGTATTTTTGAGTAATGCCTTGATACTTAAGCCATGATACTTCTTTCCAAAATCATTTTAAAAACATATTGGCCCCAAACTTTTGAACACTTGCGTGACTTTTTATTTCACAAAGAAAGCTTTATTAGGCATTTTTGTGCACACATTTTGAATATCAGGGCATTTGTCAACTATAATGCCATTTTACCCCAGGGCCCAATTAATTTCTGACCCTGCCTTCATTCAGCCTATAGGCTGGTGTACACAAACCACACGCACTCCCTCACAGACTCATAGACCGTCTCAAGAAGCACTTGGCTGAAGATGACGTCGAGCTTGACAGCACCAATATGTTCTGAAGTGTTGAGTCAAGTCCCTCTATTGTATGTGTGAGTGGTAAGCCGAGGGCTGCTCCCATACAATAGCTGTGTGTGTGTGAAGGCAGACATGGAGGCCTTATTTGAATCTATGTATGTATGTATACACACACACACACACATATGTGACCCTGGACCTCAAAACGAGTCTTAAGTCGCTGGGGTATGTTTTCAGCAATAGCCAAAAAAAAAAAAAAATTAAGTCGCTGGGGTATATCGTTATTTTTATTTTATGCCAAAAATCATTAGGATATTAAGTAAACATCATGTTCCATGAAGATATTTTTTAAATTTCCTACCGTAAATATATCAAAACTTAATTTTTGATTAGTTCTGAAAATTTAAGTACATATATATACTGTATATACACACATATTTGTGTGTGTGTGTGTGTGTGTGTGTAATGTATGTATATGTGTGTTTGTCTGGTAGAGTCTAAGATGAAAATAGAATAAGAAATAACCTAGTTAAAATTTGTGCACACAAGCGAACCTTTAGTGTTTAAAAGTATAAAGTTATTACGAGGCACTTGACTGTTAGCGTTATGTGTGTATCTTTTAATCTACACTTGTACCAGAAGCTTCTGGACAAAAGTAATTCTCAGGAACTGAGATATCCCTGCAGGGGAGGGTGTAATTTTGGTGGTTGTTTTGCTCTTGAAGGTATTACAATATTCAGTCAGCCTAGAGCAATAACAAAACTGTATTCTGGCATGACAGCTGAGGAAATAGGTTAAAATGTCCATTGTGCTAAAATGCAAATCCCTGCATAATGAGATGTTTACACAGTATATTACGTTTGTATTTACTCATCATATTTTTGGACCGTTTCAGATGAGAGTTTAATGGAAGGGACCCCTGACTCCCAGTCTGACAGGTCACAGTCTGATATCTTTGCTGAGTTGGATGATCTGGCCCCTCGCTCAAGTTCCTGTGTGTCTCCAGACCACCCAGCCGGGAGTCAAACTGACCGATCCTCACCTACCAAAGGTAATTCTGCCCTAACCATGGACACAATTCAAACAGAGGCTTTTTATATTGTAATTTTACTAAACAAAAAGAAGTGATTAAATATTACAGGGAAGAATTACTTTGTGTTAAGTTAACAATGTATTTTTTTTCCATCCTGTTTATTCCTGTGAGGGCATAAATGAATATTCAGCAGTTATTACTCCAGTCTTCAGTGTCACATCCTTCAGAAATAATTCTAATATGCTGATTTGGCGCCCAAACGTTTCTTCTTATTGTTGTAAAACAGTTGTGATTAATATTTTTGTGGAAACTGTGATACATTTCTTTTTCATTTCTGTTTCTTTGAGCAATAGAACATCGAAGAGAACAGCATTTATTTGAAATATAAAACTTGTGACTAATATTCGCCTTTGGTCACTTAAATGCACCTTTGCTGAATTAAAAAAAGATTTTATTTTTCTGAATTAAATGAAAAAAAAATAATAAAATCTTACGGACCTCAAACTTTTATATAATATTGCATATGTCATATAACAGCAATTCACAGCAATTATTTATTTATTTATTACTGTTGAAAACTTTCAAAATTAGTTTTTTTTTTTTACCTTCTTGTTGTTTAATTTTGATACTTACTAATAATTACAGTTCTCCATAATTTTGATCCACTGACTTGCATGTAACAAACAGAAGTTGCTCCATATTTAAGTTTTTCCAAGTAATCAATTTATTGTCTGTGCTAATCTTGTGAATGAGGTTTAGCCTGTTTGTTTTAAAAGTTGCATACTGGTTCCACATGCCATAATTATTTACTCTCTGTTTCACCAGAAATGTCCCCTGGTAAATACGTTAGGCAGTCAGGTGTGAAAAAAAACCCTCAAATATTGTAAGGTCCAAGAGATTAAAATCACTTGCTGCTGTGTAAACTTTGTTTACCAGTGTACTAACCGGCCTCGGCATTGTTTCACGGCACAATTTCCCCGAAGACATTTTTTCAAATGTTATCAAAAACCTAATCCTGCCCTGAGGATCATTGTTGTGTTTGTGTGTGTACAATGTGGTCAGAGAGAGGCACAGAAACATTACCTAAGTGAATTATTCCCTCACGATTTCCTCCTGACTCTTAACAAGGTGTTAAGCATTTCCGGGTGCCTGTGTGACCTGACCTCCTGACTTGACCTTTCTAGCTTCCTCTGGATGACTAACATGTGCTTGTAATGAAGTGTTTAGCTGCATAGACCCCAGCCACTGTAATGCATATCATTGTGTTCAAATCCATATGGAATAACTGTCAGTAGTTTTTTCCTCCTTAGAAAGGTTTTTGGTGCGTATACAGCATATTGAACAGCTCAGGGACTTAATAAAGATGATGTGAGGAGCATTAGACCAAGATTCAAAACCAGGCTTACTGGTGTTTAAGAGTTAGTAAGTCTTTTCAAGTTGAGAAGGTGAAGAAACTTTACCAGCTATAGTAATGGAAAATCTCAAATGAGATCTCTCTATCTCAATTTTTTTCTCCTAGACACCAGTGAGATGGATCATTTTGTTTAATACTCCCATTTCTCAGATTTTTATGCTAGGAAATCTCATATGTGTCTTCTAAAAGCAGCATATATGTGTTTTGGATGTTGGTGTCCTAGTGCTAGACCAGCACCAACCAATATAAACTGGCTGGTCTATGCTGGTCTCTTCAACAGGGTTTAATATGAGCAATGCTATCCATGCATTTTATACATAACACTATACTCTTGCACAATTGTCCTGTTTGTTTCTAGGAGTTGTAGCAGAAAAAAAAAAAGACAAAAACTGATATTCAAATGAGACACAACTGAGAGCAATACATTTTTCATCTGAGAACATTATCCCTCAAACAGGTTCTTTATGACATTTTTTTTTCTGTCAATTCATCTTTCTTCCACTTTGTCTGTTTTAAAAATAGACACACCTAAAACTCTCATGGACCTGTTCATGGAGGCGTATCTCTGAAAGGGACTGTTTTTAAAAACCGGTTAAATGTTAAATAAGTGTCTGTGAAAATAACGTGTGAAGTCCTGAGATTCAGGGTTTGAAAGTAGAGTGAATTCCCACAATCGCCACACCTCAGTAGTGTGGGTTGGAGATTTGCATATGTGGCCCATATAGTGATAGTGATCCTATTACTACAGGGTGTGACTGTGAACACAGGACCCTTAGAACATGATGAAAGTGTGATCCTTAACCCTCTTTAGTAATAAATAAATAAATGCATAAATAAATAATAAAATAAATAAATAGATAAATAAATAAGCAGAAAGGCATGTCTAGTATATAGATATCAGACATGGGCACATTTCACATGACACCTGTTGGTTTGAAATTTATATGGAAGACATTTGTTCAACTCTTGAAGACCTTTGAATTTTTTATATTATATTATTTTATTTTATATTATATTATGTTATATTATATTATATTATATTATATTATATTATATTATATTATATTATATTATATTATTTTTACAGGTGTTATCAATTACTGTCACCAAAAAGATATGGTACAAATTACGATTTTATAATATTTATATCCATAACAAGTTTCCTCAAAAAGCCGGCACATGTTAGAGCCTAAAGGGGGAGAATGCAATAATGTGATAAATGATCTTGATGATTATTTTGGAGGCTGTTTATGCATCTGAAAATAAAAAAATAATTATTACATTTATTAAACAGTTTATTCAAGATAATTTATTTTATTATTTTATATAAATACATTTGATAAATTATGATATTATTTTGTACAACCAGAGCTCTCAAAAAGCATCACAATTACATGATCTAATTCAGATCACTCTTCCAAATTTATCGCAGATTTGACAAAATCTTTTATTTTTTTATATCATATCCACATCAAATTAGCTCTGACTGATATGCATGTTTTTCCTATTTTTTTTTCACAGATCTGAGTCCTGGACTTGCGGCACTAACTGTGGGATGTGATTCAGGTGATCTGGGATCTTTGTCCCGTGTGCAGCTCCTGCTATTGGAGCGAAGAGGATCCAAGAGTCCAGGATCCAGTCCCATGCCCTGAATGGTGTCATACTTCGGACGGGGAGGAGTATGAACCTGACCTTAGAGTCTAGAGCTCGGGCATTCCCCAATATTATCAGTCCACAGGTACATTACATATCATATAGCAAGCTGCCCAGCACCTGTCCAGCGTAGTGGTGAATGTGTGCGTCCGTTTGTGTGTGGGTGTGTGCACTGATAAAGCTTGCCTGTCTGTGTGCATATTTGCGCATAAAAAGACTGTAGCAGACGCATTGGACCCTGCTATCTCTCCATGTCACCTCACATCAGATTGCAATGTTTACATTCACGAGCAACAGCGCCTTGATTTGCCTTTAAATAACTCTGAAAAATAACAGTTAGGAGGGGGGCAAAAAATCCCAAGAGGAACGGTTGATTTGACTTGGGGAAATTTGGCAATTGTGCTGTGTAAAGGAGAGGGCGTCGGGGAATAACGTTACGGGTATACCGATTGTTGGCCCGTCCTTGAGAGTTATGTTTTTAGTATTTGTGTATGTGTATGTATTTGTATGTGTATGTGTGTGTGACCCCATTGCTGTTACCTTTGAACCAAAGCCGGTATGCCTCTCATCTGTTCTAGGGCGCGCGGCTACAAGTCCTAAACTGAAGCCATAAAGATATTGCGGTTTGTTGCTCCTCCTCCTCCCAAAAAAAAACGCTTTATGGAGTTATGAAAAAGTCATATTAATCAAGATAAAAAACGTGTCAAGTTTATCATTAACCAAAACCTCAGTTCATCCACACGTCTGGTTGCGATGGAAGTCTGCGATGCAGCTATTGTGCATTGTTCAGGCGCAATCCACAGATAAAGGCACTACAAAGGAAAGCCACGTGCGCCAGATCAGATCTGGGTGCAATCTTGATCGGATGTGTTTTTGATATAGTGTTAATGTGTTTGGCACAAAGTCTGGCACAAACAAGCACGGCAGCGCGTGGAGGCCAGGCTCCTCACTAGGCGTGTCTGCACCTGGCATGCTGCGAGTAGACAGGTGCTGTCGCACGTTTGCACGTTTTTGTGAGTGCACCATTTCTATCAGTATTTGCAGAGGGATTATGGACCTTCAGTCATGTCAAATACAAGGCATTTAATCACTCACTATCGTACCTCTTCTTGCATTTCTTTTGCACTTGTATATTTGTTGTGCCCTTGTTTTCAAGCCATATGTGTCTATTTGCAGCCCTGGACAACCTCAAACCATTAAGTGGCAGAAACAGCGGCCAAGATTCTTTGGCAACTTTCAAGGGACATAGAAAGTGGCCCGGGGTGAGTACGCCACTCATAAAACCATTTCAACACACACATAGAGGAATCTATGAGCCACTTTATGGCTGTTGTTGCTGTATGGAGGCAACTGGGGATTTCTGCTTGCTGCTGTGCGGCAGGTTGTGGGTCTAATAAGTCACTACAGAGGAGAAAAAGGTGCAGTCGCTTATAAAAAAAGGAAGTTTGGCTTCTCTGACTTGCCATGCTGATAAGTGGCCTGAATTTTAGGGCAGGGATGTGCCACAGTGGGGCCAAAGGGCAAGGTTTAGGGGGTAAACGGTGTCAGCGAGGGGTATGAGGACTCAAAGCACTGGATGCAGTGCAAAGGGATGGAGACATTATCTTTCTTTTATGAAGGGAAGGAGGAAGGCAAGGGGAGGGGTATGGTGGCTGGAAACATGAATGTGTTGTAAGCTGCCATCAAATTAAGTTTCAGTACAATAGATTTTCCCAGGACAGATTACTGTCGACACTAGGGAGGGCCATTGCTTTCTTTGCAGCACAGCAGGGCCCACACTTAGCCCGGCCATAACCGCGAACACACACATTCATATTTGGTGGTTATGCATTTCTGTCCTGTTTTGTGTGTAATTGTTGTGCTTTTAACTCATCAGTGTGGAGAGTGGATCAAGGACATCATACTTTTGGTTCTCTCAACTCAGGGTGCCTGAGAGTAGCTCTAAGAGCCAAGAAAAACCCACCTGTGAGGACCAGGACAAGGATTTGAGTTGAGAAATGACACCTTACAGATGGAAATCATAACAGTGCTCACATTGTCTCCAAACCCTCTCACTGCTGAAATCAAGATTTTGAAAAAATTAATTCCTGGTTCCAGGTTAAGCTCAATTTGTGGCATTATATTGTTTACCACAAAAACATTTTTGACTCGTCCCTCCTCTTTAAAAAAAACAACAGTGAGGGACTCACATGAAAGTGAATGGAGCCAATCTAGAAACATTCAAAAACTCACTGTTTCAAACATATAGCCACAAGACTTTAACATATGTGTGTTCATATGATTTACATGTGAATAAAAAAAAATCATGTACTAATAATTTCTGTATAAAGTTATGTCCAATTTTACAACTTTACAACAAAACGTCATAAGCCCTAAAATGACTCTAAAAATATGATTCAAAACAGCTTTTACAGATCAAATAATACACTTTTAGCTAGCCAGCTTTTAACAGAAGAATTACTGTACATTTACCATCTAAAGGTTGGGGTCTTTAAATATAAATTATCAGTGTGATGAAGCAGCCATTACTCCAGTCCTCGGTGTCACATGATCCTTCATGTATCGTTCTAATGTGTGCTAATTTGGTGAAAAAAAAAAAAAAAAACGTTGGGGTTTCTTGTTATTGTCAGTGATGAAAACAGTTGTGCTGCTTAACATTTTGGTGAAACTGTGATACACTTTTTTTAGGATTCTTTGAAAGTTTAAAAGAACAATATATATTTGAAATAAATTTTGTTTTCACTCTTGATCCATTTAATGAATCCTTGCTGGAAAAAAAAAAAAATTAATTAAAATTTTAAAAAATCTTAGCTTTTGAGCAGTAGTGTAAGTGATTTAATAAATGTATAAGCTTTCACATTTGCTTTAAATCCTTCCCATCCACTTCCATTATAGGTGCCTAACTGTAACCTTATTTTTATAAAAAAAAAATAGAAAACAAGTGTCCAAAAAGAAAGTTTTGACCATAAATATGCAAAATACATATCTTTGATGTGACCACATTTAACAACTTCAGTAAAATTTTCCAGCACACAAGCAGCATAACAGACCTTTCCATTGGAAAGCTGAAAGCTGTATCATAATGTCAGTCTGCAGGATGAATGCCTGCATGTTGCTAAGAGTGTACAGAGTTAAGGTGCCACTCCATGGAGCTCTCATCACTGCCAGGCCAGTGTTTGGTATCCTTGTGTCTCCGGAACAGTTAAGCCACATAATCCCTCTGAGAGGCAGCTGCCTGGTGCCAGGCTTTCCTTCCATGTGTGGCCATCTTATGCACATAAATCAATTAAGAGCCTATAAAGAAAATCAAGTGTCTGCTTCTTTAATGTACTCTCATCCTACTTGTCATGATGCGACCACAACCAGACTGGAAATATCCTGCTCAATCCTATTCTGCAATGACAGAGCTGAATTGCATCTGTCAAAGCTGTGAAGAATAACATTAATGACCAACATCCATCATTGTGTTGAGGAAGTAATGTTCCATGTTACCCGGTCAGTTGCCCACCTCCATTAGCAGCTCAGACTGGCATATCTACAGGGCATAAAATTGCCCCCAAAACAACCCATTCTAAGGCTCAAGGACTTAACACAAATTTCCTCAATATTTTTTGTTTCTTA
The DNA here is from genome assembly GCF_018340385.1 of Cyprinus carpio. NCBI lineage: Eukaryota > Metazoa > Chordata > Actinopteri > Cypriniformes > Cyprinidae > Cyprinus > Cyprinus carpio. Next base: position 12,250,896 of record NC_056575.1, read on the forward strand.
AAGGATAGTATTCAGGCAAAAATGTAATATCCTTTTTACTCAATAATTGTCAAGTTGTCCCAAACCTATAGACTATTACTTCCATGGAAGACAAAACGACCGGCGAGAAATTTAAGCAAATGTTAACACTGCTCTTTTCTATACAATGAAAGTGGATGGTGACCAGGCCTCAAGCACAAAATGGACCATTAAAGTATCATAAACGTAGTCCATATGACTCTTGCACTATTAATTATTGTTTGAAATATTGCTCACCCTTCACTTTCACTGGTTGGGAAAGAACAATGTTTCTCATTTTGTGTTTTCACTCTATAGGTCACCTACTCTTTCCCGAGTTCTTTGCTGACAGGTGAGTGGTTTTTGCTATAACACCAATGGGGTATTGAACCAATACAATGACAATATAGGATCCATTACTGTTTATAATATATATATATCATAGATGATATAGAGATATATAGATAGATAGATAGATAGATAGATAGATAGATACACACACACACACACACACACACACCTCATTTTACACACCAAGTGAAAGTCCCAACACCAAAATACTTTTGGTTAGTCTTTTGAAACTAACCAGGACAAGATGAATAAGGGACCTTGGGTTCAGTTATATTCACTAGAGGAGCAGTAAAAGTAATTCACCTCAAAAGAGTTGTTTACTCATGTAACCTAGGAGACAGTGGGAGTGTCTCCTCAAAGTCCAAAGACATGGTCACTCCTGGGAGAGGGGTCAGTATGGGGTCAGTGTGAGGTCATCCAAGGGCCAATAGGTATTGAAGAGGGCCTCAATGTGTCTAAAACAGTGGACATGAGATTAATGCCTCCCACTGAGTTATTGTTCAATGCAATGTGCATATTTTTGTTCAGTTTGGGCCTCAAACTGCCAAAAAGCCTAATATACTCTCAATGAAAAAAGGTATGCAAACATTTTTGTTTAAAGATTCAATAAAATAAATAAATAAATACATTTTCTCACTATTATTTCATACTCCAGGCTTTACATGGCTTAAGTCATCAATAGTCTGCTTATTTGTCTGTGATTTTGTGTTTGATTTGAATTGATTTAGATTTTTTTTACTTATAAAAATAATATGTTATGTGTCTTGTTTCTGCAAGACACCATACATTTTCCATAAGCTCAAAGAAAAAAATTGCTTTTCAAATCATGATTTGCACCCACTAATAAAGGTTTTCCGGTCACTGTTCGAAATGACACATGACACGGTCCCGATTCCCATCAGTGTCAGCTTCCTAACCACTCCCTTTGTGCTCCCAGCTCATAATGAATTCATATGTGTCCTAATCCATTTTTTCTGATGGAAATGACTACTGTTCTTTTCCCCTGGTCACTCGGGCGACCCCTGCAAGTGTTTATTATAGTCTTTAGCATTCAGCTGAAACTGAAGATGTCACAGAGGGACATGAATGTGCCATCATCCCGGACAAAAACAAGGGCCTAAGCCGGACTGACCCGGGGGATTGTTCTAGAAGACACCAGGCACTGGCGAACAGATTAAGGGCGTGAATGAAAGAGATGGGGAAAGAGAGATTAGCCGTGTTCGAAGAAGGATTGTTTCACCCTAAAACAGGACCACACACTGACACAGTCACTTTGCCTCCATTGTCTCTCTCCCACTGTCACAGAGGGCTCGGAAGCCATTGTTTGCCAAATCCTCAATCGTTTGGACAGCGCTGAGACCCGGATACCGACTCTTTGATTGGCACTTGTCAGCGCTGCTAGAATGGAATGATGTGTTGGGAAACTGAAGATCCAGAAAGGACAATCGGTACCATGAATAATAATCAAGGAGGGATTTTCCCTTTTTTCCTCCACCCCCTCCCACTATTCTGCCGAAAGATGGAGGAGAAGGGCTCTGGGTGGCACTGCTAAAAGCCTCTTGCCCCCCGATTGTGTTGTTGACGCTCATCCCTTTCTCAAACACACAAAGAAGAGATACATGGTCAACCTTCTTGCTTCTTTCTGGTGCACTGGATGCTCGGATTTCCACATGGGAGGGTGGGCAGGGTGTGTGTTAACCAAGGCGGACCAGGGGAGGTTTGTGTTTTGTTTTCTATGGCCTTGTGAGCACCAGGGGAGGGCTAGATGAAGGATTTGACTCTGCCACTCTCAGCCAAATCTAGCTATCTGTCTCTTTCAGGCCGGCCAGTTGTATGGTAACTGGCGTGTGTGGGTTTAAGATGGTTTCTAAGCAGGTCTGTGCCTTTTTCCAGCTTTGACCATTCAGTAATCACTGTTCTGCATTGGAGGATTAAGCAGTGTAAGAAAAGGAGGTTTTACAGGGAGAGATAGGCCACGCTGAATGGAATTAGTTGGGTTTCGCAAATTAACCGGTGAACTTGATTTCACACAGCGGTCAGGGTCTGGAGATGTTTAATCCTTTAAAAAATACACCTAGAAACACATTAAATCTGAACTGTATGTTGACTCAATTCTATTCATTTACGTGGATCGTTCTGTACAGCCTGACATATTAAATAATAGTTAGAAAAATCACATTTTTAAAAATGTTTTTGTACCTTTAGACAAAAATGTTTAAAAAAATTTGCATATGTGTTTTTGTTGAGTATCATATTTGATACATCATGCCTTTTATGGCTCATATAGTGTGGTATAGGAGGATATGGAGGAAAACACCTACATTTTATTCAGAGGCCCAAAGTTACCAAAATATGCAAAATTGGTGCAGTTGCTGATATTTATATGGCCAAAACGTAAGATGAAATTTTGATATCTTGCAATGTTTATCCCAGGTGATCTTTATAACAGTGCAGCAGACTATAACTGCATAAGTATCAGTTATCAGTGATTCATAAGTCTCCCAATACTATGTCTTAGTAAGATGATATTTAAATGCTTAGTTGATCCAAGGTCTGCAGTTTTTATTGTGTGGAGCAAAACATGCAATGCAATACAATGATGACTGAGACGTACAAGTAACACATTCCTCAAGCCCTCATTGTCATTTTTATGCTTGCATTTTAACCTGATTTTTCTTCAATTTCATTTAAAATCAGTGTTCATTGGCCAGAAAAGTCACTTATTATAATGTAGTGTTCAGTATTTTATTCCAGAGCAGTAGTCAATAAAATGTCTTTTTCCAGTGGGAAGTACAACCTGACTTTCTCTTGATCTCACCTGTGAAGTACTTGGCCAGCATTTTTTTTAAAACAACAAAACATCAAAATGGCTTTCCTTGACTGAGTGGTAATAAAATTTGCATGAACAAAACTTTCCGGCAGCAGTCTGCTTGCTCAGATTACAAGGACCAACCGCCTATGGATCCTAAACTGTGAGTCATAAACTATGTAAAACTGTTTGCCCTTGCAGGATTTCTGCAAAGGTGCCTCCTTGTCAGTGTTCTCACGTTGCACAGCGCTGATCCCAGATCCATTATGGCCTATTTTTCAATGCGCCGAGCCTGTGCATAACTGGTCCATCTTCACATCTCATTTCTCCCCGTTTGTCCTAAACCAGAAATATGGCTGGTCCTTGGCACACCCTTAACTGTTGAGTGTGGTATATCAGCATCGCCAAGGTGAGCGTTCCATAGCATGCATTAGCTATTATGATAGGAATTGAATAGCTACCAGCTCTTATTCTCCAATACATCTGCACGTTAAATGTGTAACTGTGTATAATACTGTATAAGTGAATCATATAAGTATAATATATATCTATAATTATATATATTACTATATATATATATATATTATATATATCTATATAATCTTAAACAAATTTTGGTTGGCACAAACCAGATTCTCAGTGAACTAACTTTGCAACAACACTATGATTAGTTTGCATTTTATTATTTGCATTTCGCATTGTTTTCACCCCGGCTGTCTATAAACACTGAACAGACTTGCACACCCCCACCAGTTGAGAACTTAGCTTGGAAAAAAATTCATTAACTGTTGTCTCTTTTTGAGCCCATTCTGTAATTTCGGATGTAAAAAATAAGGCTGAACTGAAAAAAAGCTGAAACGCCAAGAAGATGTGTCTTTGTGAGACAATAATTACCAAACTGACCCCAGATTCATGGTGGTTGTTTTAAATGAGAATAAGAGCTGGTTTTTCCTGCTCTCCTCTCTCACACACTAGCACAAAAGCCACATCACACCGTCCAGTGTTTTAGATTTAAATGCCTGAAGAACACACATCCAGAAACCCCCACAGTATTCAGTTACTCAATCGACTCTTCACTCTTTGGTGTCTCTAAACGCAGGAAGTGCTTTGTGAGGACGTTTCAATGAGGTTCTAATGAAAGCTGCTAAATGGGAAGCAACTGGCAAAAATTAACAGACCTCCGGTCTCTCAAGAGAGCATTTTGCTTGTAAATGGTGTCTTTGAGGAAGGACAGAAAATGTGATTATGAAGTGTAAAGGAAACAGAATAGGTACATCTTGAATGGAAAAATTAAGGTTCTGCCACAGACGGCCCATTGGTATCTGATTCACAGAAAAAGCCAAGTATAGGCCACAAAACGCCCGAAAGTCATTGTTTGTGCGTCTCAAATAGCGATATATTAAAGGGGTACATCTTATTTTATATTTCAAAATACACTTAATGACTTTTACGCTAGGAGAGATTGTGAACCATTTATACTTACATTTTTAACTAAAGTTAATATATTAATTTTATTAATAATTTACAAATCACGGAATGAGATGTCCTATTATTTTAACAATCTTAGATGCAGGTTATATGGTTTTATGTCTACAAAACTTCAAAGAAATCCACTGGCGGGGGGCCCCTCCTGGTCCCACAATGCGCGCAGAGAGCAGTTTCCTATACTGAGAACCGCAGGAACAGGTCTGACAGAAGACTCCGAGAGAAAGCGGCCGCATCAGCTCAAGAGACGGAGGCGAGGAAGAATCCAAGTCCCTGCAAATTTACTCCAAACTTCAGGACGGAAACGACCTGACTAGAGCCGCACTCATCAGCTCTTGCTCTAAGTTTGAGGATTGTAAATACCCAATCCATATGAAAACCTGAATTATAAACTAAAAATCTGAAATTGTAGACTAATAGGTGAATGTACTATGAATCCATTTCCAAGTCGCTATTTACAGTCTGCCAGTATGCACTGTGCACTTTCGCTGTTTGATTGATACCAAGCTCCATTCAATAGGCTACCATTTTCCATTTAAGGACAACCAATAAAGCTCTCCCCCCCATTCCAAACACAGAACCCCCACCGCTGTAAATTGACACCGCTGTCCACACTCCGGCGGCCCCACCCTCTCTTGTTTCGTTTTTGAGCTTGGAGTCTTTGCACTGATTTTGTAATTAGCTATGCTTTCGCGTGCCGTTCTGCCGTGTCTAATACTGCCGGATGTGTTCCCGCATTTGCCATGCCTGTTCCTTGTATTATGACGCACAGTTTGGAGTTGCCCGAGGAGAGTGAGGGTGTGTCCTGCCGTTCAAGGTGTGCGGGTTGGTGCGCCTCCCGTGGGTCCCTCTGCGGGCCCTTGGCTTGTGTGTGAATGCCGGGCATTGTTGAATAGGTCCTGATTGACGCTCCCCCTCCGCTCTTACTGCAAGTACACAGGGCGGCGAAGACATGCAGCGCGTCGCGGAAGCGAGGAGAGCGATGATTGTTGCTCCTTTGTGTGTCTGCGGGCTGACAGTGGGCGGCGTTTTCCACCAGGACGGACGTCCCGCGCAAAGAACGTTGTTTCATTGTACATGTCCCACTGTATGAAAATTTCGACTCCGTTTTCAAACTGCCTCCATTTGTTACGGTGTTTAAGGTCCCTCTGTCTTTTGATATCCCCTCTGAACGGCACTGTGTTCGCTATAAATTTTGTGTATGAATTGTGTGAGGATACGCTCAGACACTTGTGCGTGTGGCGTCCATCATTAGGGACCTCAAAATCCTTACCCAATTGGACATAATCTTTAACCACCGTCCGTCAGACTGACCAGAAAAACAATGCCCAAATGACAAGTGTTCCCTAAAATAGGTCTGGCCTCTCCGGTTCGTTTCAGTTTTTTTCCCTTCTTTCCCAATCTCTGTCTTGGTGGCTTTCCCTTTCTGTGGCTCCCTACCTGCAGCAGTATTTCCCCCCATGATTGCCTCGGTATCAAACGCCCTCGGTGAGGTGTGTTTGGCTGTTTTTAGACTGGAATCGCAGCTAGGCGATCGCGTATTACCGTAATATGACTGTGTGTTGCTATTTTACTATAAGAGTAAAATCTATATATATACTATATATCACATATATATTGTGTGTGTGTGTGTGTGGTGTGGGTGTGTGTGTGGGTAGAGGAACTTCTTAAAAAGGTGAGATAGCAAGCGACGCCTTTCACTCGGCTTCCTTTCAATACTAATAATAAAAAACGCAAGAAAGATAAATCTCATGTTTTATATGGAGCCCCTTCCTAAACGAGCGAAAAAAAGAAATTGTGGCCACAATAAGATTGCCCTGGATTACTTTCTGCTGCGGGGGGGTAGGGGGGGCGGAAAATTTTATATACGTTTTTCCCTCAGTTTAGTAACTAGTGGCCCCTTGTAAGTTCTTTTTCATTTACAGTAGTTGAATTGTGATCACAATTTTACTAAAACTAGTCATACATTTGTTATCATTAAAATTAGTACAATGTGGCCACAGTTTTACCTAAAATGAGGGAACAAATTGATAAGAAATGGAGCAATTTTAATTCATACATTATATATATACAATATATATATATATATATATATATATATATATATATATATATATATATATATATATATATTTTTTTTTTTTTTTTATCAGATTTTGTGTAAAAAATGTCAAAAAAAGAATCTGTCAAGTATTGAGTATTATGTATATATTCCTATCTTCACAGTTAAGGACACTTAAAATATAGTGGGTCCAAAAATTAATTTTAAACAAATTTACTGTCAGTACAGACGCTGCATCTATTGCATCCATCATATTATATGCCACAATTCAGAAACTATGGGCTTAAAGAAAGTTTAGTGTTTCCCATTCATTATAACAACATTGTGGTGCTGTTCATACAATCTTTCTTACATGACTTGAAGCACCAATAGCCCTTATCTTTCTTCTGATGACTTGGACAAAGTGGAGATCTCTGATAATTGTTAGCATTGACAGAGAACACCTGGTAAACCTAAGACTGCCCCACCCTACTTGTTTGCTAGTTTGCTAGTGGTTAGCGTTCAGACTTTGTAGGAGGCTGACTATGTGGCTCCCTTGTTGAATGGCTTCTTCAAAAGCTCAGCATCCTGAAAGACCAGAAGGTGTGCATGTAAATGTGTGTGTGTGTGTAGGGGTACAGTGCCTTTTATATAAATGCTATTTGCATAGCGCTAAAGGATGGAATAGCTGTGTGTGTTTACCATTAGCTCAGAGTGACTAGGCAAACAAACAGTCAGTCTATTGACAATCATGAAGCATGGAATATGCTTGCAGTTTTCAAAGCTCACAGCGAGAGGGAGAGAAGTGAATCTGTCAAAGACTCTTTTATGCCACGTCCAAACAGAGTGGGCCTTTCTACAATGCCCTTAATAAAGGGACAATGTCAAGGAGAGCAGCGGCAATAATGGCAGATGATTTGGCCATTGTGGGGTTATCATGGTAGATAAGTTATAACAGATGATTTGCCCTGTGTGGAGTTATCAGTGGAGATCAGGGTGTAGTGGTTTGTGAGGATTGTGGTCTGTGTGTATGTGTGTGTGTGTGTGTTTGAGAGTACATGGCATGCAGCCAGCAGGAGGAGTGTGGTGCCTGCGTGTGTCTTTGTTTGTTTTTCCCCCTCCTTTTCAAGGGCAGTGAAGGGGGCGGAGCCACGTGTCCGGCAGCCAACAACAAAGCTCGCTTCAAGAGGGTCTGCCAAAATTTACCCCCCTGAACTTGTTCAAAGGGACCAAAGTACAGTGCCAAATTTTAAATAATCAGGGAGCACAGCAGAGAGTTGGACGGCCTCATGTAAGTTATTTGTCAGTTGGATCAGCACCACAGCGACCAGCACGTGGCAGAGTACAGTATATGCAAAGTGTGTGTGGTGTAGGATGTGGTGTAGGACAGGAAAGCAGCTATTTAGTAAAAAGTAAAAATTTATGATTACATATTTTGTCTTTGTATTATATAACAAAATCAAGTATACATATAAATTATATTTACTTTTTGTTCAACTTGTGTCATAGGTGATTTTTGAGTGTATATATGATATCAGCTTCTCTCAAGTTCACAGGTGTCTTAGCAGAGTAAAAAAAAAAGTGAAAGTGGACGTGACATTCAGCCAAGTATGGTGACCCATACTCAAATTTGTGCTCTGCATTAACCCATCCGGCGTGCACACACACAGAGCAGTGAACACACACACACTGTGAACACACACCCGAGCAGTGGGCAGCCATTTATGCCAAGGCGGCCCGGGAGCAGCTCTGGGAGGTTCAGTGCCTTGCTCAAGCGGGGCACCTAAGTCAAGTGGTATTGAGGGGTGGAGAGAGCTGGCCACATACACCACTCCCCCCACCCATAATTCCTAGCCCGGCCCGAGACTCAACTCACAACCCTTCTCGATTGGGAGTCCCACTCTCAACCTTGTCTATCTATCTATCTTTACATTAGGGAATTACTTATGTGTGTGTATGTTTGTTTAAGTACAAAACGTGTCCTAATACATATTTATATTGTCCCAATGAATGTATGTGTGTGTGGATGTGTTAAAACTTAATTTGAAACTTCTGAATCACATTCATACATTTTGAAGTGTGTCTCAAGTGTCCAAATGCTTTTAGGGCCTCATACTCTTCAAGATCAGACAGTAAAATTCAATGAAACTACAAATCTTTTATTTAATTTTCAAGTCTTACTCCCACAAATGTGAAACCCCATTAGGACCAAAAGCCAGCCTATGTTTGGAAACCATTAAGTGTTAAAAATGCAGCAAAACATTTGGGTTTTTCTTCAGCTATGAGCACTTTTATGTTCTGGGGTTGATAATTATTAAAACAATCTTTTTTTCTTTTTGCTATATGAAAAAAATGCCCTTTTTTGTATAGATTTTGTTTTATCCATGTTCCAGATACAGTCATTAGATGATAAAAATCCATCTTAAAAATATTAATTACATTAATTAAAAAAAATAAATATAATATGATTTACCAATTTTTACACAAATACATTTTGGCATAATTTCTATCATGTCCAATAATTATGACCCTATAAAGTTTTATGAATTGGAAACTGTCAGCAGATTGTGTCACTTTTATTATGTCATTTTTTAATCAAGCTCTAATTCTGCCAAATGTAAAATTGCAATGATGCAAAAAAATGTGAAAATATTATTTAATTGTATGCATTTAAGATGAAGAAAATGCTATGAAATTAGCCATTGCAAATTATATCTCCCATTAAAAAAGTACCCATGGATGAAGAAAAACTCAGTTTTCTTGGTTTGACCGTTACTGCACTAAGAACATGCACTTTTAATAGCTACTGTCATGCTTTGACGTATACTGTATATAGAATGACCCCAATCTGAGAAAAGAGGTCATAGTCTGCAGAGTCAGTTTGACCTTGATAGTAAACTCTATAAGGGGCTACTGTCATGCTTTGACGTGTATTTTAACAAAGCTACAGGATTAAATATGGAACACAAAAATACACGGGCACAAAATGGCCCCAATAAAGCACAATGTGTCCCTGTGTATAAATAATGGTGTTATTTTTGAGCCGTGGAGTACATTCTTGTATGTGTGGCAGAATGTTGCATCATCCGTTTTTCAATGACAAATGTATGACAAACTGAAAAAAAAAAAAAAAAATGTGAGACCATACTTCTTTCTAAGACAGTAAGAAATAACCATATACAGAATAACAAAAATTAACATCCATATTCAGTGGCTACAGACGCGGGAAAGGACGGCAATCAGTGCTTGCCGTGGAAACACCTGTGAAGTTCAATGCTCGGAAGAGGAGATGTTAAATGGGATGTGACTAGTTTTCTATGGCGTCTTTAGCCTTTCGGATAGAATGATACCGGGTTGAGGCCGTCAACCCTCATAGTGACTCTGTCAAAAAAAAGAGAGCAACAAAGCACGAATGCTCAAATCTGTTTGACGGGGTGCACACCGGCCGGCTTTCTTTTGTCAAATTTCGGTGACCCTTCCCCTTTTCTCGGCTCTTCCATTTGCTACTGAATTGCCGTCACTCCCATTACAGATTACTTAGAGAAGGAATCTGTTCTTGCAGTCCCCGCTTTCTGTCTCTCTCTCTCCACCTCTTTTTAAGACTTCTTCTCTTGATTAACCTTTTCTGCTAGGCTTCACACCAAAGGGCCCCCAACCTGTGTGCAGCAAAGCCCATAGATGGAAAAAAAAGCCATCACCAGCCTGGAAGCAGAATCAGATAAGGCTATCAGGCGGAGGCGTTTATGCCCAGCAGCTTTGTGCCCCCTCCACCCCCCCTTCCCTGCACGTTTGCCTGTGCTTCCCCCCCCTCGCAAATCTCTCAGCTCCCACTGCACCTTTTGTTCCAATTGATTCCATGGCATGCAGAGCCCCCAAACATACGCCAACATCACGCACACGCCACCACCATCAGCCACAAATCCTGTGGTACCGGTGTCCGAGAATCGGATGCAGCACCTGGTGGGGTCTAAGAGATATCTATGGTGGATTTACAAGCACTATAGTGAGCCAAGCATCAGGAGGAGGGTATAAATAGGGATTTGGTGCAGCTACGAGAGCAGAAATTAGTGCCTATCGGTACATATTCCCGAAATACAGTCTTTATTTTAAACCTTGAATTTAAAGGAAAAATTTTGGAAAACCTTTTTACCACCTAAAAAAAAACCCCCCTTTCCAAAACCCCGGGGAAATTTTAACCTTTACTATGGGGTCTTAAAAAACTTTTTAAAGGGTTAGTAAAGATTAAAAAAGGAAAACTTTTTTGATGTTTGGTCTCCCACCCCCCGCCGGGTCTCACAGCGTACATGAGCACTAAATTGATGTATCCTGTCTGCGAAAAGCTTGAAGAGGGCCAAAAACATAGGGGGGGCAGGAGGAAAAAAGAAATTTTTTTTTAAAAAAAATTTTTTTTTTCCCCCCCCCAAAAAAAAAAATACATATTAAAATTTTCCCTTAAAAATGTTTTTAAAAAAATTTAAAAAAACAAAAAAATTTTTAAAAAAATTTTCCCCCAAATTTTTTTTTTAAAATTTTTTTTTTTTCCCAAAAAAAAAAAAAAAAATTTTTTAAAAAAAAAAAAATTTTTTCCTTTTAAAAAATTTTTTTTTTCTTAAAAAAATTTTTAAAAGAAATAAAAAATTAAAAATTTTTTTAAAAAAAAAAAAAAAAAAAATTTTTTGGGAGAAAAGGGCCAAAAAAATTTTAAAAAAAAAAAAATTTTTTTTTAAATTTTTTTAAAAAAAAAAAAAAATTTTTAAAATTTAAAAAAAAATTTTTAAAAATTTTTTTGGGAAAAAAATAAAAAAATTTTTAAAAAAAAAAAATTTTTTGGTTTTAAAAAAAATTTTAAAAAAATTTATTTTTTTTAAAAAAAAAAATTTAAAAAAAAAAATTAAAAAAAATAAAAAAAAAATTTTTTAAAATTAAAAAAAATTTTTGTCCTTTTTTGAAAAAAAAAAAAAAAAAAAAAAAAAAAAAAAATTTTTTTTTCTTGGTTTTTTTTTTAAAAACCCCCCCCCCCGGGGGGGTTTTTTAAAACCCCCCAAAAAAAACCCAATTTTCCCCCAAAAAAAAAAAGGGGAAAAAAAAAAAAATTTTTTTTTTTTTTTAAAAAGGTTTTTTTTTTGGGGGGGGAAAAAAAAAAAAAAAAAAGGGGGGGGGGTTTTTTAAAAATTTTTTTTTTTAAAAGGGGGGGCCCCCTTTTTTTTCAAAAAGGGGTTAAAAAAAAACCCCCCCCTTTGGGGTTTTTTTTAAACCCCCCGGAAACCCTTTTTAAAAAAAAAAAAAAATAAAACCCCAAAAAGGTTAAAAAAGGCCTTTTTTTTTTTTAAGGGAAAAAAAGGGGTTTAAAAAAAATTTTTTTAAAAAAAAAAAAAATTTTAAAAAAGGAAAAATTTAAAAAAAGGGGGCCCAATTTTTAAAAAAATTTTTTCCCGGTTTTGGGGCCCCCCTTTTTTTTTCCCCCCCCAAAAATTTTTGGGGGAAAAATTTTGGTTTTGGGTTTGGGGGCCCCAGCAATGATTATAGCGGAATCCTGCCTGTATTATTATCTGCTGTATAAACATATATCTTATTTTTTTTGGACACACTTTGGAGCTGACGCTTGAACAGAGCAGTGGAGAGGTTTAGGACGCTCCCGTCTTTATAGCGGTGTGGAAATTACTGTGTCTTTATCATAGATGAAGGGAATGAACATACTTTTTAAGATAAACCAACAAGCGACACATGACAACAAGATCCCTTATTTGCCCCCTTACCTAGCTGCTTGGCTACAAGATCTTGTTTTAGGGTACCTCACGGCCCTACTCAGTTTTCGAAAGGGGTTTTCTATGAACAAAAGACATACCCCACCTTTTAGCGTACACAACAAAGACTGCTGGAACAATAAATCAATAAACTAACTACTTTTAACTGAAAACAGTTTTCCTTGTTTTAAATATGCTTATTATATTTTTTACTTGAACACAAGACTAAATTATGATAAAGCTGAACTACTGTAGGGCAAAGAGGGGACATGTCCCTATGCTTTCAACACCTGCTGAACTGCTTGTGCATGTTGTGGCATGCTGCATCCTCTTTTACATTTTTGCATGAGCCAGACATGGCATTCAACTATACATAGAAGAATACAATTCTCGAGTGTGAGTGTCCTGGATGAACATCTCATATTGTAGAGAAACCAGATGGAATACACATGCCCAGTCAGAGTCAATCCGACATGGCCGCAAGGCTGGGACGGCAGGTTTCATTGTCTTGGATGCATCTTCTGGACATATGAGTGCAGCTAAAGAGAAGAGATCCACTGAATACAGATTCAGTTCAATGATCCAAAACAGATTCACCCAGTTTTCAGATTTTGAAGCTAAAGCCAAGCGCTGATGAAGGGACCATGGTGCCACCAGAGGCTCGCGTGCTATGCCCAGTTATATTTGCAAACAGATGGTGTTCCTGGACCGAGCGGTGTTTGATCACCATCATAGCCTTAACAAGTCAAGTTGGACTACATGCGAATGTTACACTTAAGCATGTGAATTGGGAGAGGCCAATGCAAGGGCCACGGGTTTGATTAGGGGTAAGCTGATAAAATGGCAGATTGAATCGGCCCCCTGTGAGAGCCCGCAGCTCATTGGGCCCCAGTGCGTGTAAATCCACACTGATATCTAACTCTTTCCTACATATTCTTTCTGACTCGCTGCATGAATAGATCCATTATTCAGGGGATTCTGTCTAATCATGTCTTGTTTCGTATGGGTGGACACTGAATTGGGAGGTTGCGCAGCGCAGGCCTCGTTACCCCTTTGAGGTTCTCCCACAGCTTGCGTTTCTTTTCTCCCCGTTCCTTCTTTTGCTTTTTAAAACTTGTTCTGTTCGGGATAATCGTGTTCCTAACCCATCTTAGGGTTCATGCCCATCGGTCTGTCCCCCTCTAGGGCCAAAATACTTGATTGTCTGGTGCGTCTCCCGTTACGGAAAGAATTCATGAACTGTGGATGGATGTGCATGGTATTGTATTGTAATAGGAATAGACATGGCTGGAGCTGCGCTTGTGGTGTTCTTGAAGGCCACAAGGCAATACGACTGGTTTTGTGAAAGAAATTGCTACTTTTGAGTCATTCCGAAGGAATTAAATTGGATGTAAATTGTAATGTCAAAAGGTTACAAAAGATTTAGAGTTCAAATAAAATTTCCGTTTTTTTTTGTTCTTGTTGATTGTTGTCCTTTTTATTTCATCAAAGAATCCTGAAGATTTTAAAAAAAAAAAATGCGAGCGATGGTTGTTCCAACAAAAAATGTTAAGCAGCACAACCTTTTTCAAACATTGATCATAATAATGTGAGAATGGCGAACAGCCAAATCAGCAGTTTAGAATATTTACAAAGATACCCAAAAAAACTCAACGTCGACTTCTTTTTCTTACCTACACACTTGTGGTTCTCGTCTGTTTTGATCAATTCCTTGTGACACTAAATATGCGGTTCTATTAAACAATTCTTTATTATGCCATCTATTGCAAAAAAAAATAATTAATTGTAAATAATATAATTCAAATGCTGTAGATGTGTCATAGTTTCACATTCACTCATGTGTTAATTATTGTTAATGTATACAGCCCTAGCTGGTAAAGTTCGCTTCCCCACATTTTTATACAATACCTTGTTGTTTTTTTGTGATTGGTGGGTGGTGGGGTGGTGAGGGCGAGGGGGGGGGGTCGGGGGCTGGACAGTGATGGGAGATGCGCAGTGAGTGGTCGGACAATACTACGGCGGCACCATGTGGAGACGCCCTCAGGCACAAGGAAGCTGGCACACACACGCGGTAGCAAAAGCGCGGAAGCGTGGAACAAGCTGGGGCGTAAAAGAAAAGTCCACAATTTCATCATGAAGAAAGATATGGGTGGTGTGGGTAGTGGCAAAAGGATTTGGTAAGGACAGTTAGCACGTGAACGGGTAGTGACGCGGACTGTACTGCTCTGTGCCTGCAGGCTGATTAGAGATGGAGATGGTTTATACTGAGTTGTCTCCAAGGCAGTGAAGGCTGGCACTGAAAGAAGATCATTCCCTCGAACGAAATAACTTCTGACGGAAGCAGATGAAATATATGTGTACAGGGTAAATGCTGCCTTCACAGAAAAAATAGACGATCTTGCCCGTACTATTTATCACATGCCTGGGTAGGCAATTCACTAAGAAGGATTTGTGCCCCATGACAGTGGCGTTTATTTGCATGTACTGTCTGTGTTTGTTTTAGCCCCAATTCACTAAAGGCTAATCATGGCATGCAATTAGGTAACAGCGCAAACACACTCAAAAAAATCTGTGTCAAACACAATTTGCCCAGTGGATTGCAGGGGCATAGTAATACGATGCATCTGCATATAAACGTTGGTTTTAGGACTTTTCTGCCAATCGCTTGAAATCATTTTATATCAATTAATTATACTGCCATGAGGTGGTAGAATTTTTATGCTTGTATTTTTCTTAAAAAAAATATAACAAATGACAATTATTTATTTAATTATTAATTACTGATTATGAATTATTACATTAATTATTTGTTGTTATTGTTATATGATGTTTTATACGTTATAATGTCTAAATTTGAAAGAGTATATTTACTTGTTAAATATGTAAATGATCTTCTCTCAGATTCTGAGCTGGTTGATTTGAAAGGACAGAAGGCCTTACAGATCTGCGCCTGTTTGCTGTAGTGGCCAGTTTGGGCCCAGAAATTAGCCACACTAAGTGAGTCAGCAGGTCAAGTATTTAACATACACAATAGCAAATAGAAGAGGAGTCACTGACCTTCCAGAATACTCAGGAGCCAGTTCATGAATGTTTGTTGTGTTGTAGGACTGAAAAGTTGTATATCGTTTTTGTAGCATCTGTACCATTCGATTGTACAAAAATACAAGGGGCATGCGCTTGCAACACCAGAGACATGTGATTGGAGGATGACCCATGACAGCCTGGGTAGTCGTGTGTAGTCTTTTAAGTCCCTTACTGTGATGAGGGTTTGTGGGGGCATTGGGGCTGTGATGCTACATTATAGCCCATATGCCAGAGATTCCCACACACAGGCTCTTTCATTTCCTGCACACTTTTTTAGGATCTTTAACAGCTTCCACTCAATGCAGGGACCCATCGTCTATGCTTTCCTGGGCTATGTGTGCGAGGGGATTTAGGTCACTCCTTTTTTGCTGAGTTTACGGCATTTCTCTTTGAGTTGTGAGCGATGCATTTTCCCTGCAGTAGTGGACAAATGAAACAAATGCAAAGGAACAAGGGTGTTTCTTGGAATAGACACAATAGGGGACATTTATGTGCTTAACCTTTTCCATCAACCTTTTTCTAGAAACCCTGATAGGGATTTGACCCCATTCATAGCTGATATACACCCATGTTCACTCATTACAGTGTGGCATAACCCTGATAGAACGACAAAATCCAGTGCCTTTAGTGCCTGTTCAAAGTCTCTCCTGCCAACCTTTTGCTCTCCGCCATCTGTCCTGTGCTTTGGCACTTCTCATCAGCAGCGGTCCATCCGCCAGTTGCTTTAGACCAACCGCATTTCCATACAAAAGTTGATATGGTTACCCTCAAAACATAGTGTTTTCCTCTACCTAGCGCGTTTTTTTTTGTGTGTTTTTATAAGCAGAGTTAGAAAACGTCCTGGGTGGGCTAGGTGTTTGGCCTGAGCTGACCACAGTTTCGGATCCCAGCGATGAAAACAGCCAAATACTATGGCTTACTTGGACTGGTTCAACTGCATGTCTCACTGCACCATTACAAAAATGAAAAAAAGGAGGGAAACCTGAACAACGACCCTCCTTAAGGCATCCGCCGCGCCGCTCTCGTTCTTTCGCACTCTCTGACCCCCGTCCCAAAACATAAACAAACTTGCCGCCAAAACCTGCTTTGTCAAAACAACTCCATCCACCCAAACTTTAAAGTGGGTCACCCATCTGCCCCACCCCCCCCCCCCCAAAAAATCCAACCATATCTTGCAACCCCCCGTGCCAGGACCTCCAAAACTTTGGGCAATTATCTAAGCGTGATGTCCACCGTGATGGGCAACAACATCAGAACATGGGTTAGAGCTGCTATTATCCTCCTCTCTGTCTCTGGCATGCTCTCCGTTGCCCCGGCTATTATCCATGCTGCAGTTTTTGGGCTCTTTTTCTGCAAACCAAGTGCAATTAAAATGATCAGCTAGGCTGACCTGTCCTCCCCTCAGTCCCATCAAACCAACCCCCTGCCTCACCCAAAACCCCAGGGCATGGGCCAATAGCGTTAGTCTGAGGGGTGGGGTACCAGCAGCTATTCTCCTCCCAGCATGCTTTTTTTGAACGGAGGGGCTTGTTAGCCACGGGGATAGCCATCGCAGTGCCACACGCTGGGACAGTGGAGCTCTGTCCCGACTGAATAGTCATTGGCTCCGCGCAATTATCCCAGTGTGTGCATCTGTGCAAGTATAATTTGTAATAGGTGTGTGTTGAGGTCACATTGCTCCAGAGTCGTGTCCCCTAAACACCCTCCTCATTACTGGGCAGGTTTTTTTTTTTTTTTATCCTTTATAGGGGCGGGTTGGCCTTGTGTCTGAGATCATTGTGTTTTAGGGGACAGGCTAGAAAGAGAAACCACAATAGGCTCAGAACACTTTAGCATCATTGCCCCCCCCCCCCCAAAACCCAAAACAACACGCTACAAGATTCGGCCCCGCTAGGAAAGTACCCGCCAAAATACGCCAACATTTACCAGGCTATCCTTGCATGACCCCCATCATCTTCTGTTCATTTGGTGGAAAATATAATGTGTGTGTATATATATAATATAAATATACTAATATATATATGATCATATATATATATATATATAGATGTGGTGGTGTGTGGGTGTGTGTGTGGTGTTGTGGTGTGGGTGTGTGTTATAATTCATTACACTTATATAATCATCATAATATATTTTAGAATATATAAAACAATATAAAATATACAACAAATTGTAGATAAATACAACTGATAATGATATGTGATCAAATGCTAAAATAATACTTTTATAAATTAAAAATAATAATTGTACAGTGATTATAATAGTATCAATAGTTTATATGTGTTGATAAAATAATAACTTAATAATAATAATAATAACAAGAATAAAAAAATATATTTTAGAATAATTTTATATAAATATATTTTATTTTATTCTTATCTATTATGATTTGATCAAATATTAGTGTACAGAAGAATCGCAGAGACATCTCTTTTTAATTCACAGTGATTTCATGCGCTCCCTCATCAACAAGATGGATTTCAGATCTCTGGGGGAGATGAAGCTTTATAAAGCCAAAGGTTAGTTTTTCTATCAATGCTAATGCTATGTACGTGTACAAATTGAACATCTGTCATACTCGCTAGGCAAACTGTTCCTGATCATTTGGCAATTCTGTCCCTCCTTTTTTTTTTTTCCTCACCCTCATCGCAGTAGGGACTAATTACAGTGAAATATGGACCAATTAAAACACTGTCTGAACAGGCCAGCTCAAACACGGGGCTTAGTAAGAACTAGCTGTTTTCCGTCAAGCACATTGCACAGTGTCATTGAGAGGCAATAAGTAAAAAAGAGAAATGGGGTTTACGAAAAGTATCTCATGTTTTTTCCTTCAGCCTTCCCCCTCCCTCATATTCATGTATTACAGGCTGTGTATCCTCATTTAAAGTGTCCGGAAGTGACATCCAGTGCAGCGTGCTCTGTAATGCAGGCAAAGAAATACTGAGGATGACATCTCCGATAAAGCAGAGGTATAAGGTGGCCCCGTAAGCGGCAAGCCCCCAACCAGGCCCATGCATTGAACAGAAGAGGGCCGTCCTCTGAAACACATGGAGACTTAAAAGTGTGATGGCGGAGTTTGGGGAAACTGAGCCGCATGCCTGGTCTCGGGGTTAGGTAGAGAGAGGGGAGGGATACTTACAGAGTGAGCTGTTCTTGAATTGTTATCGAGTCAGAGGAGAAGAGGAATATAGTGGGCACTGTTGCCAGTGGATTACAGGACACACACACATACACGACTCACATTTTCGTCATTACCTCGGAATGCATTTAAATGTGCACACAGGTGCGCTCACAGAGAGAGTAGGAAAAAAAGCCAGCTGTAAACTTGAGCCCGCTCAGCTCACACGTGGTGAACGATGCACACACCTTATTATGTGCGCACATACAAAAAAACACACAGGGTATACCAGAACCTTCTCGTGTATCGGACGGACATCGAAGGTGTTCAATAGGTGATTAATTAGGCCAAATTTAATGTATTCACAAGGGATTTGTATAGGTGGATTTTTTTATTTATGTAAAATTACTTATATTTATTAATAACGATAATATGATCCATCTCATTTAATACAGATTTTGTTTTATATTTATAATTTATTATATTATATTTCTGGAGTGAATACAGGTGGGCCAATTGATGGAAATAGTAAGCGACATTTCATATTTTTCATATTTCATAATAACTGTTTTCAATGTGACAAATCACCACTAATGGTATAATATCCAACTACATGAAAGCAACTGATTGTTTAAGTGTCCCATTGAAATCTTTGTTCTTCTCCTTGTTGAACGTGTTGACATGAGCAAAAACTCAATTAAATTTGAACTATAAGCATACCTTCGTCATTAGTATGTAGCTGCATCTATATCAAATTACCATAAACAAGAAGGGGTAGTCGGTAAACGACTGACTAACTGGACTGAATGTCAGTCCAAATGACAAAGACAAACCTTACTCCTATTTGCACAGAAAAATTGGGGCATAGAGTTTCATTTTACGGCACACGACTGAGGCGTCACAACCGCTGAAGCATTAGTAGAGTGGAGGGGAGTGGCTGTCATGTGGTACTAGAAGCACGGTGTTTGCCAGTTGACAGCTCTTCAGGGATACTCCTGTAGTCAAAATTAAGCCTGCTCATATGTAATGCAGGCTAGTCCCTTTATTAAAGTGTAATTTGCAAGTCGGAATACAGAGAGTGAAAAGTCTTTCACAATGTGGTATTCAAAACATACTCTAATCACTGATAGATCACTCACCAAATCTGCAGGGACTCAGTAGGGGGAACAGGAAATGGAGGAACGAAGAGAAAAGGATTTTGTCCAGCATAGAGAAACCAGCCGTCACAGTCATAAATAACAAAATTGAGGCATTTTGTATAAGAAAGAGGAGAGAGAGGGAAAAAATTAAACCGGTATTGAGCGAGGTACGAGGGGAGAAACACAGATAACGAAGCGGCAAGAAGCGGATCCTCGCTTAAGCTCATAGAAAGAGCAATGAGCCGCAGCCCTCTAGTTCGACCATTGGACAGGCGTTGAAACATCGCTCTGGGCCACTCCATGAGGGAAGAGTGAGTGCTGTCTAACAGTCCTGCATCTTTAGATTTACAAAGTCTGCTGAAGAAGTTGAGAGGCAGGGATGGCAGCACTTTTCAAAGAGAATGAAGGAAGCTGGAGAGGAGTGATACAAGAAGTCCCCATGAATTTCAACAGAGAGAACATCAGAGGGGCCCGGATCACTAATTCAGTGTGGGTTACATGCTGCCGCTCCTGTTCTATTCAGGCGTGGCATAATGGAAGGCAACATTCTGCCACAAAGGGATGGACACGCGGAAGGGCTCAAATGGGCTGTGCGCACAACACTACACACACTGCACTTGCTCGCTACCGTTCCCTTGGACACAGTTCAGATGAGCATGAATAGTTTGTTAAAAGGAATTGGTGGCGTGTATTTTCAGGTTGTCCATGAAGCTCATTTACAATAGGTAAATGGAAAAGTTTTGAGCAATGGAATTCACATTGCTTTCGTGGAGATTGTGCTCCAAAACAAAACAGACAAAAAAAAAAAAAAATAGAAGGTGTGCAAAAGATTATTGAAGTAAGTTTTAACAAGAAGATACTATTTCAGTTAGCTTTTCTACTTTTCAAAATTTTCATGGTTGATTTTACTGTGTTTACTTTCTATTTCTTTCTAATTATGGAAATTTAACTAGCAAATTTCTTTGTGAACATTGTTGTCTTTACCAATTTTTGTTCAGTGTAGTAATTGATTTCTGCAATGGTCTCTGGATTTAAAAAGGTCATTTATGAACAAGCGTATTGGAGGTGAAGCCACAGATCTGGACCGTGATATTACAGTTTCTAATAAGCCTAATCTTTCACCGACAAGAACACAATAGGCCAGAACTTAAGTGGAAAAAAAAAATAATGTGCTTATCCATTTGAGAGATTCCTCGATTTATATATCGATTTTTCTCAAGGATTTTCGAGCGGAAAAAAGAACTGTGCACTCACTCCCCACAATAAATTTCAAACAAGCATAACATATGAAGCTCTAGCTACTGGAAATGAAAAATGCCAACTGGTTCCAGTACCTTACAATTAAGACTGGGCTTGTCAAGCGCCTGATGGATAAGCCGCAAAAACTGTATTTCCCGAGCTAAGCTAGTCCGACAGTTTCAAACCCTTCCAATTTGGATGGTGGTTTAAAATGTCATAGAAGTTTTGTCACAGTGAAAGGTAGCGAGCACAGTATCACAGGATAATTCGGGACAACCAGACTGTATATGTGGGGGTTTTCGTAGCCAATTCCACTAAGAGTGCCATTTCGGGTTTCCACACAGAACCTTTCAGATTTAACAAGTTCAGAACCGACTTTTTCTAGTGTGAAGAATATTTAAATAATATGACCCTTTCCCACTAAAGACACCAGTGCTTGACAATGGAAAAGCGTTCATTGGATGTTAAAGGTGTCTCCATGGAACAGATGCCAAAAAAAAAAGGGAACCTTTATTTTTAAACAGTGTATCTTTTTAAAACACAAAATATGAGACAGTATTTTTTTGGCCTCATCTGGACCTGCTGGCATTAAAATCGTCCCATCTTATCACCCACACTTGCTACGACCCTGCCTGGTTCCGCTAGGTTTTAAACCATTGCTTTAAATCTAAAGATTAAATTGAATAAGTTTTAACCTAAACCAAAAAGCTCGGCCTTTATTTTGTGTTGATGCATGGTTTTTTTACTTCTTCTTCAACACCTGGCCCCCCCCCTCTTGGCCTCTTGTGGACAGCACGCGCTTCCCTGACGCTGTGGTTTTAAAAGGGACAGTTGTTGATGGGCGTGTCAGAAAGCCCCAAAAAAGCGCCCCCCCCTTCAGCCGACTCCACTCTAGCGCCTACACGCGTAAGCGCACAGAGGGCCTTCAATTCATTACAGTATTGCACGCGCCCGCCCCCGCGCACACACGCTTTTACCTGTCAAACTCTACCGACTGTGTATTCAAACGCTGCAACTTTTGAGTTATTTTATGTTGTAACTTAACAAAAAGTGTATTTTTTCTTACTTGGAAAAACTTTTGTATATTGGGTCCATAACGTCAAGTTTAGCATTTACAAATCGTTTTGTGTTCATTGTAAAAAAGACTGTTAAAATGGTACTTCAATACACTTTTTTATATGATGACCCTGTTTGGCAATGTCTGAATTAAAAGTTAATTTTATATTTTTTTGCGAGAAGTAGAAAATGGGTTGGTGGGTGTAACTGCCCAGAGATTTTAAAAAAGCAAGAAAAAAGCCCTGTTTCACAAGTCTAAAATTTCTGAAAATATGTTTATAACAGGAGTTAGCCATAATTCCTTTTTTATTTTTGTTTTTTTTTAATTCAATACTTTTCGAGGGCACAAAACATCGATGTCATGTGGGCTAGCAGGAACATGACTGGGGGGGAACCATCATATTTGCAAACTGTATTTTGCTTAACAAATCTTTTATTGCGCCTTTCCCCCCTACCCCCCCCATCCCGTCCCACTATATTTGTTTTTAAGTTTTTATTTTTTTTTTTTTTTTTGTTAGTTTTTTTTTTTTGTTTTTTTTAAATTTTCATTTTTTTTTTAAAAGGATCACTGTGCCCTGTGCGTTTCACATAGAGTTCCTCAGCATTTAAACAATCTTATTTTGACTGTGTTAAAACAGTAATAACAAAAATGTGACGGTTTACATTCTTTGATTACTTGTTGCGGGGTGCTCTCTCTCTCTCTCCTCATGCTAGACTCGCCCCACCAAAGTGTAGATTGAGGGTTGGCAAACATATTGTTAATTTCCAAAAGTGCTGTCTTCACAACATTTGGCATTCATTCTTATCGCAGTGAAAACGGTCCCAGAATGCTGGTCACGTCTCCCTCCTGCCTGACCACAGGCAGACTGCCGAGGTTTAGCAGGCCCTTAATTCACTTTTATTGCCCATTAAATAAACTAATAAATAAATCTGAACGTCGGTGTTTTTTCTAGAATTGCTTTCCGTTACCATGAAGAATAAAAGTTGCAATACACAAAACAAACTCACGAAAACATTCTCTTTTAGAACAGTTTTATCTGAAAACAAACTGTAGAAAAGATGGGACCTAAGGCTATTCTATAATTTCTGAGATGCAAAACCCACCACTGTAAGAGCAAAGTGGAACAGGCAGTGTGGAGACCTCAAACCCTCCGTTTGGACAATAGGCTGCATAACCTGATCACCTACTCCAAATCCTAGTACCATTGCAATTATTATTCCCGATTAAATAAGACACGTTGGTGTTTTGAAAATGTAAACTCTAGACTCCTCTAAACTGCCGTACTGTAAGGGAAATTGTCCAGCTACGATGCATTTGGAGACTAGAAGTCTGAATAAGCGAGAGGTAATGAAGCAAAATGGCATGCTATGAGGTAAAAAATAGATACATATTAAATGACTGTTTACCAAAACATCTATAATCTCTTACATACAAAAAGAGCTTAACATATTTCAAACAACAACAACATTTTTTTAATACAATAGAACTTCATATAATAAAATTCGCCAAGTTGGGAAGCATATTAGAGTTGTGAGAGGGGTCTATCAGGGCAAACCTTCTTTTGATGTCCATTAGAATAGATAAAGAACAACGTCTGCTTATGTTTTCGGATTAAAATAGTTTTCCTTGGGCGAATGCGCTGGAAGGACTGGATGGACCCCGTTTCTTCCCTTTTAGTCCTTTTTGTCTCTTTGAACACTCGGACCCGTGGTTTGCCGTGTTTGTATGGGCCCATCTCTGGGTGTGGAATTCGAGTCTAATCCGAACCGGAACTGGGGCAGCGCAAACGCAGAGCTGTGTGTTCTTGGATGACCATCCGAGTTCCTCCCAAGGCGAGTGGCTGCGATTTTCAGGTATTTCCTAGAAAGAGAACGGGACATGGTGAGTATCTTGCATGAACAACAAAATCGAGAAACCACAATTATAGGCTGCAATTCAGTTTGAGTGTTTTTCAATACAAAACCTTTCACGAACGTTCAAACCAATTGGTGAAGTCCAGGAGCTCTTGGTTCGTCCGGACTCAGAGGGTCGTATGAGCCCTCATCTGTACAGGAGTAAGAGGACACGTGGCGAACCGGCCATAGAGGTTTCATGTCATTAGAGTAAGTTTTGGGATATGTGGGTTTACAGGACGCCCGACTGGAACGCCCGCGCTCACCGCGTCATGCTCGTCTAAGATCTGCTGGAAGCGCGCGAATGTACTCAACAGCCGAGCGCAGCGTCTCCACTTTGGCTCATCTCTTGTTCGCCGCTCGTGGGGACGTGCTCGCGGAGAGTAGCAAGCCTTTGTTTACCAGCTTGTACCCGGTTGCGTTCTCCTCTCGTTTCGCCTGGCCACCGCGTGCGGCTGCTGCTTGTGGCGGCAATCTGGTACCCGAAGCCCGGCGAAGCTGAGCCTCCTTTTGCACCGGATCAGCCGCTCCGGAGAGGAAAAAATGAGAGCTTCCTCTTCGTCTGCTTCGACGCGGACTTGTTGCTGCACTGGCTGTCGGTCGGACTGAGTTGGATGCTCTGAGAGGCAAAAAAGCAAGCAGGTGGCATGAACTGCTGCTGGTTTAACGCTTTTATTTCCATCTTGGTAGTTGATGTTTCCATTTCGCGGAGGCAACCCACAGAAGTTTTCTCCTTTGGAATGCCCATGGGCCGTGCGGTCCTTTGCTCGTGGCGTTTTCACCTGTCGTGTGGTTTCAATGGCTAGGGGTTGCTCCGGACTCTCGACGCTGTTCCTAAGTTGTGAGATGGAAACAGCGCGCCTTTTTTTTTTTCAATACGGGCTGCTGCCCGCCGCCGCGTTCCCCGCCGACCCGCCCCCTGAGATTCGCTTGCTTTGCGTACGCCGGGGCGCGTTGCCGCTCCTGCCACTGAGGTAAACAACTTCTCCCACCTAAAGAATGACTAGAGGTGTTTTCGGTTATGACAAGTGTTTGTCGGAGAACAAACACACGCCACACAACGCAACTTTCGAGCGTGCATTAAATGCATCCTGTGACCGAGTGTCAATGATGTAACAACATGCTTCGATTTCCTCTTTAGGGCTGCTTTTGAGAAACGCAATAATTAAACTTGAACGTGTCTAATCATTTAAAACACGGTAAAAAAAAACTGAGTAAAATTACCCCTCTTCAAGAATGGTGCACGTTTGACTGTATTTGCAGATATATAAAAAAGTTTATAAACGCAAAACAATTCACAGAATATCAAATGGTAAGATAAAATATCTACCACTGTTTGCCAACAAATATCCGTCATTAATATAATTTAAAACATGTGACCACTTGCCCCAACTTGGCATTTATGAAAAAGAGGTGTAGTTTTGAGGACAGAGGGATTGAGTGTTTGAAATCAAAATAGTTTGTTTGTGACAGCATGCCCCGGGTTACCCCACATTAGTTAATCACATACGAGTCCTGCTATACTTAAGCTTTCTAAAACTGCCCGAACATCATCTCATCAAATAAATCAGATCTTAAGCAAATATAGCAATAATTTGTAACCGCTTGCTTGCGTGTAAGACAATCCATTCATAAGGTAGTAAATAACTCCTTCCAAGCACTTTGCTTTCACTGGACTCGGGTTGTGTAGTTCGGGAATGACATTAACACTTGTCACAACGTTAGACTGTTAACGTGTTACAGCCATATAAATATTTTTCCATACGGGAATCTTTGTCCGGGCAAGATGAAATGGTTGGCCAGTCGCTTATTAGAAAAATCATCACAGTTGTGAAAGGCAGACAGAACGGATGGGTTTTTTCGGAGGACACACGGCATTAAGAAAGGCTCCTGAACACCTTATTCCACCTCTATTGTTTATGTATTTTTCCTCTCCCCTCGATGAATTTCGCCTCTTTCCTAGCGCACGAGTAAATGGCACATTGCTTCACCAAACCAACTTTGTTTGAAGGACTTTGCCTGCGCAAGTTTTTTTGTGCGCGCACGATGCATGTGGAGTGGAGAGGGAGGTGGGGCAATAAATTGTGTAATTTCTCTAGTTGGATGAGGCATTCAAGATCAGGCCAGCATATTAAGCCACACAACCGCCCCGCCAACTTGCCTTTCTCTCCCTCTATTCTTTTAACCCCCTTCCCTTCTTCTTTTAGCGCAGCGAAGGCGTTTCGAAAAAAAGCGTGGGTTCTATTCATTCCGGCTACGGGACTCTCTGAAAAACATATCCACCGTGCTCTGTAGTGCATTTGCAGAGTCCCAATTAGCGTTTGTAAGCCCTCTCGTCCTCTTTTCATGATACCCTAGGCTGAGGGACGGTTCCAGTCCTTCCCGATTGTTAATAATTAATATGGACAATATTTGACATTGACATATTTCCAATTCGTTAGCTGTTAAAACTACATTGTGAAGAGCTTTTGTTGTTGTTTTTTGATCAATTCAAATGACTAATTCACGTGGTGCGCTTTTGAAAGCAGGTGTGTGGCGTTTCTGCACTCGCTCATTTCTGAACGTTAGTGATAGAGAGCACGTTTGCGCAGATGAGGCCGAATCATGCCGATGAATGAACCGAACACCCGATGATTGCTTGTTAACTGCGTAGACTTGCTTTTTACATCGTGCACGAGCATAGAAGGATTGAAAGCCTAAATCGCGTCGCGCGATCCACTGCAGTCCATGCAGTAACCAGTACAAGACATCTGGGTTACAAGCATACACTTACTGCACAACATATCATATATAAAACTATAAAACACTATTTCCTATATTTACACATACTTATAAAACTAAACATGTATGTAGTCATCTTATGCCTTTCTATTTAGGCCTATTTCAAAAGTGCATACTTTAAATGAAAGGGGAATGTGTTTATTATTTATTAGTATTATTATTATATATTATTATTATTATTATTTTATTATGATGTTTCCAACCCCCCTTTAAGTGTAACTTTACGAAACTCCCCTTAACCACATAAGGCAAAGGCCAGATGTAGTTTGTCAATGCATACCAAAAAAAAAAAAAATGTGATTCATTTCATTTTAGCTTGAAATATGTGCGTTAGACACCATGCCTTGATCCGTTTTTGTGATAAGATTTTCGATACAGAGGGAGTCTACTGTATCGTAAACACTACCTGAAAACATCTGCAGGCGTTGAAGGGGGAACGGTGTCCAGATTTTTCAGAGACGGTGATAGGACTTCAGCTCTTCCTAGATCACATAGAGGTTTGGGTCATGGGGCCTGTACTCCTGTGATAAATAGGCCATCCATGTACAATATTGTCATAATCATTTCCATTGATCACAAATTAAATCTAATGTCCAAGTAAAGCCATTTCAGTAATGCTAGTAGTAATTAAATAAATAGAGTTTTTATTTTTTTCTCTTCATTTTTAAGTATTTTTGTACGTTTACTGCTTGTCCTACTTATCTATAGCAATCTAAATGGTGAGCCTCGTGTCCAGTGCATACAAAAGAAAAATGGTTTTCGGACAGTGGAGCTAGCGCAATCGATGGTTTCATTTATATATGACGCCAACTGCCATCTAGTGGTGAAGTCAATGAATGGTTTGTCTAAGCCTAATAAAAGGTGTGGGTCCTGTACCGACAGTGGTCCCTATATACAGTTGACTTTTACTTAACACAAATGAAACAAAAAATGGATTTACACGATCACATTTTCTGAGTCTATTGCCTAAATGCAGACATAGAACGTTACCACCTTTTCTGTTGTATGGTTAATAACCTTGTCAAGGTTGTTTTGTCCGTATAGACTCGAACCACACAAAGTTCGTCCAAATTAAAAGCCCAGTTGTTAAAGCATGTACAGTAGGGCTACATTAAGTTCGCTTATGTTGAATAACACGTTTCGTTAAACTCAAAAGTTAAATTAGAAAGTAAGAAGCGTATTTAATTTTACCCTGACTACAAACATGCTGCGAATTGCAGTCAACCTGAGATGGACCCATATCAACCAGTAGGCCTAGCAAAATAATAAGAAATAAATCAAATAAATAAATAATAAAAGAGAACAGCAATTACCAATTATTTTAATATAACGGTTACTATTTTCAGCAAATAGAATTGTATAACTTAGATTTTTTGTTTTTCATTACATTGTAAGAGAATCAATAAGCCTACCAAAAATGCAGCATAAAAGCTTTAAAACATGGTTTTCGAGTTACAATCCTTTTACTTTTATGTATAATTAAAATGTACCATATAAAATCAGACAGACCACACGGAAATAATTTTTGATTCATATCTCATGAAGCACCATCTTTACATGTTCTATCGAAATTGTCTCCAGGAATTTTTTGGTTGAAAATACCTAGGTAGCTCTGCCCAAAAAATTTTTTTGAATAACAACCGTCCAAAAAAGGTGTAACCATGTTATCTGGTTGATCCTAAACAAAATTGACCCACTCTCATCAATATCCCACAAATTTTGCTCAAAGTTAAATTATCACAGATAATAATAATTGGTGACGTATTTTTTAGATGTAAATTCCGAATCTTGTTATGATAGCTAATGCAAAAACGAATGGGTGCAACCAAAGCTTTTTTCTTAATAATATTTACGAAGTAGGTATCCCCCAAAAAAAAAAAAAAAAAAAAACTTCCCTTCCCTCTAGGCTTGATGGACCTATTCTTATATAGCAGTTGTCTAATAAGTTTATTTTGTACATTTGTTGTCCACTGCTGATGTCCACGATCCATTTATATAAAGTGTGAGGTCAATTCTCTGCTAATATGAAAAAATTGCACATGCCATCTCATTAGCATTAAGAAACCTGAAGGAATGGCTTTTATCACAGGAGTAATATTCTTTATATTTAATAGGAAAGGACCATTTATTCATAAATCTTCATACGAAAGTAACTGAGCAGACTGATCTAAAAGACCAAGCAAAAAATCAATTCCTTTATCCATCCAGCTCTGTAAATAAAGAGATTTCCCTGATGACTGTAATATAATCGATTAAATCAGTGTATCAGTTTAGAATTTGACCAAGTCGCACACTTGGACCCCAGTCACCAGTTAACTCAGCTATATTTGGCGCCATCGTGTGGTCATAAACGGATAGTGACGATTATTATTTATAACGGGATCCTGCATCTGTTTTTCCAATCTTGAACACTCAGTCCCCTCTACTTTAAAAAATAAATAAATTAATCTACTAATAAAATGAACATTACATCAAGTAGAAGAAAAACAAAACTGTGAAGTAATCGTTACGAAATGCTGACTTTGAACTCATTCTTCCTCACCCAACCCCCCCCTGCAAACTCTTTCCCACTGGACAACACAAACCAGATGCGCTGTGGCGCAGCTTCCAAATATCCCAGAGGTTTATGGGCATCTCGTCGCGTGACATGAAAACGGGCCGACCAGGGGGTGTGGATTCACGGGGTACTTTTAAATGGCTGGTTTTGGATGGGCAACACACAGTGCACACAAGCATTCAGCAAACAGACATCACCTGAGAACTAAAGCAAGAATGGACGCAGGTTTCAGACAGATGAACGGGAATCTGGAGAGAAAGGTGAACTATTCTCTATTTTGTAATGTTTTTACTATAATATTTTGATCATATTAGTATAACCAGTTTATATTATTTAAATATATTTGTAAAATATTTTATAGATTTTCCCTAACACTAGAAATAACCAGAGGAAAAACTGCAGACTAGGATGCAAAGTAGAATTGTTTATGTAAAGCAGAAAGTCAAAGTGAAAATTTTTGTGTGAACCTACAGTTTGTTCAATGACAGTCCAGCTCATGCTTATTATTGTTAAACCTCACTGGAAATTTCTCTCCAGACCACAAAACGAAGTTCAACTATAGCATCAACTGAAAGACTCCAGTGATCTAATTTGTTAAAACTTTATATACTGTATGCAATCAGAAAATGTTTACCTGACGATAACTAAGTGGTCAATAATACAATAATTGCTGATTGTTTTTACGTTCATATTTTAGATGTCCTGAATTGTACATTTTACATTAATTTTTGTTCTTTGAAAAGTATTATGGCAAAGCATGGGTGAAAGTTATGACACTTGGCACCTGATTCACAGGAATGTGAGTGTGACTTTGGTCATGAGTTTTGAAGTCCTTATGTTCAGTCACACACAGATTTTTGAAGCTACATTAAGGTCTTGCAAAAGTTTTTCATACCAAGTTAATGTAATATTTATTACAGCCCTAAACCTACACAAACCTGCTGACA
Organism: Cyprinus carpio; assembly: GCF_018340385.1. Lineage (NCBI taxonomy): Eukaryota > Metazoa > Chordata > Actinopteri > Cypriniformes > Cyprinidae > Cyprinus > Cyprinus carpio. The sequence goes on from NC_056575.1 coordinate 12,281,137, forward strand.
TTATTCAGTTTGAAGCAGTATATGATCTTTTTTGTGATTTATGGGCATTTGTATTTAAATTAATTCCCACAGAGGGAAACTACTTACTTGCCTTGAAAGTTACTTATCAGTGGTTTAGTTTTGCTCATGTTTAACAGACAGTGTTGCATCCTAAAAAAAATAAAAAATAAAAAAATACACACAGTGATTGGATTCCCAAGCAGAGATTCATGGGTCCCTTGGGAAAAGATGAGCTAATATTCATTCCAAAGACAAAGTGGACACTACTAATTAAATAAAAAGTGCAAAACAATGAAAATTCAATTTTAAATCACAGTTCTGCCTTCATTTGATGCGTGTTCCACGACAATGAGTTCAATTGTTTGACATTTGTTTGTTTAACAGGGCTCTCTGACCTCATCCTACCTGGAGGAACCATTAAATAAAACAGGAGTGGTGTCCTGCATCTTCTCTTTGAAGCAGGAAGTTGGCGCTCTTGTAAAAGCTCTAAGATTATTTGAGGTTAGTGTCTTGACACAAAATATTTGTATCCATCATTTGTCCCTTTCCCACAGTCTGTTTTTCTCTCTCACTAATATACACTTGCATTTATCTGAAGCCAAAACATGAGGGTCAGGACAGCAATGATAGTGGTAGATTTGTAGAAATGCAAAACAGGACTATATTTGTATTTGCAGGGGATTAGGTAATACTGTGCACATGATGTAACTTCAATGAAGTCTGCTGGATGACGCATTTTGTAACATGGAGGAAGAGTACACATTTTTCATACACATATACTATCAGCATTGTTGCAAAAACAAAATCACTGAATTTGTTTTTAAAGGGGATTTTGTGCCACAAGAAAAAAAAGAAGGAAAAAAAAGACTAAATGCAAGTGAAAGCTTCTGTCACTTATAAAAACATGGAAATTTTAATTTATATAGATAATACCTCGGGAGAGGGAAGTTCATGGGGAAAAAAGAAAGATGTGTACTTTTATTCAGAAGGATGCATTAAATAATTGAAAAAAATAAAGTAATTTATAAGGCTGTTCTTTCTGAACATTATTCATCAAAGAATCCATAAATAAACATTGTAAACATTGGATTCCTCAATTTATTACAATTTTCATATATTTTCATCTGTGATAAGAAAAAAGAAAGGTTTATTGAGCATCAAATCAGCATATTATTTCCATTTTTAAGGATCATGTGACACTGAAGCATGGGACAATGACTGATAAAAATTCAGCTATAATTTTTTTTTTAAAATGTATAAAATTGAAAACAGTTTCAGAATATTTCACAATATTCCTTTTTTTTACTTTTTTGAAATGCATCGTACTGAACCTTAAGTTTTATTTTGTATAATCTACATTTTGGTTTAAATTCAGTAAATATAAATAAAATAAAAAGAGCAATAAAAAGCAGAGACAAAGCTTAAGGCCACTGAAAACACAACATTGTGATGCATATAGAAAAATCAATAATATCAACCAGAATTGTGTTTTGAGATGACAGGATATTATAGACATGTCTTGTAAAAATGCCAAGATTTCTTGAATCATCTCCAAAGTTCTTGTATCAAAGTTCAATATATTTTGTTTTGGGATGTTGACTTTTCTACTGCCTACGTGCAATGAAACGTGCTCCCAAGTAGATGATGTGTTTCATTTACTGATTATAAAGAAGCTATTACACAAGCACAACATGTTGCATACTAATATATGTTGTGCTTTCCTGAAATTCAGCATCCAAATTAATGAGCCTAAAATCTTCTCTGGTGCTTTTCTGCAAGTTACTAATGGATATGTGCCAATTACTCACCCCCTAATGCCACTATAAAAATAAAAGCTCATCCTGTGGATTCTGATTGGCTCTTCCGTACCATCCTACTCCACCCCCTTTAAAACACCCCCTACTCCACCCCTCACCACGGATACCCCGCACACACTTTCCAGCTTTATTTTGACCTAATACAACGCAATCTCCTACTGCCCACATTGAATGTTTGTTATTAGGGAATAGGATGCTTTATGAAAGACTGAAAACAACTATAATGACTTATTATAGTTATAGTGAATATCCAGTTCCAACAATTTAAATAGAACATTAAATGATTTTAATTATTAATATAATGCAATTAATTAATATAATACCACTAATTAATATGCATAATATCTTTAGATATTATATTTTCAGGACAGTATAAAACATATAAAACACATATTATACATATAAAAAACATATGCAGACACTTGACAGTGATCTTAGAATGCGAATGTTCTGACTGAACACAATTATATTTACCTAGCACTGTGAAAAAATGCAGCAATTCTCTGCTGTGTTGTTTTTTGAGTGTCAAAGGATGCAGATTCATATGGGCTCAATCATTACCACATGGAGGGGAAATGTTGAAAAACAACCAGAGAAGGTCCAAAGCATCGTAAACCCTATCCGCCTCCTCTACAGGCCTATAGCAAACAGCAATAGGTGTCCTCCTTCTTTGTGTGTATAAAAAAAAAAAAAAATATATATAAAAATGTTTTTTGTTTTTATCTGTGCATAATTTTGTTATGAAAAAACACACTCTCTTATTTTGTGTGGAGAAGATGTGCACATGAGTCTAATCATTCTTGTTTGTGGTACATCTTACACATCTTTTTTTAATTTATGTTAAAATCTTTTTATTAAAGTGGTCAGGGTACATAAACCCTGTAATTAGATATATAAGTGTATCACTCAGTCTAGAATACAACTGAACAACTTTAAAACTTTCTCCACAGTACTGTATATTGTCTTTATTTTTTTGTTAGATGGACTGGCCTGGAGTGCCACCTAGTGTTTAGTCACTATATGCATATAGACTATCTAAACGTCAAACTAATGCTGGCTGTATCAAGCAAGCTAAAATATGATTGTCAGATGTTCAAACACACTAAAAGAGTAATAAATATTGAAAAGCCTCTCTTAAAGTTAATAAATGAATATTAAAGTATTAAAGTAAACAAAATTTGCTTTATTCACTCTCACATACTCTCACTCTCTTTTTTACTAGTAAGTTAGATATAGATATAGATAAATATATTATGAAAAAACAAATACATTTTCTCTTTTATATATATATATATATATATATATAATATATATATATATATATATATATAGACAGAGAGAAATGCGTACATAAACAAAGAAATACATTATAAAAATATTACTTATACATAAATATCTTGTAATATATAGTATTGATTTATTGTTAAGTTATGTAATATATTGCAGCATTATGTACATGTATGTTACATGTATGTACTTTGCAGGAGAAAGGCATTAATCTGACCCACATTGAGTCCCGTCCATCACGCAAAAACAAAGAAGAATATGAGTTCTTCATCAGTGTGGATCAATTGTCTTCTAAAGCGCTTGATGAGGTTATTGACGGTCTGCGCACTCAAATCAGTGGCCAAGTCCATGAGCTGTCTCGCAACAAACAGAAGGACACAGGTGAGACACAGAGCAAATGCACAGAGCAAAAACTGTTATGACATTTCAAGGTCAGATAGAAATACAACAAGAGAGCGAGAATAGGATAGTATAGAATATGAAGAACAGAAATAGAACACATGCTGTAATCGTTCATAAATGTCATTGCGGAGATGGATGACAAAGACCATTGCACTCAGCCTCTCTTATGGTTGTTTCCAGAATTACATTAGTTTAGTTTTTGAGGACAAATAGACTCATAGAGATGTTTCTATTCTATTCAAAGGTCAGTTCAGCAGGGTGGGGGTCAGAGTTCAATACAAAGACTGACAGACCAACAGTTCCCATCACAATTTCCCCCTTATACAATAAGAAAACACAGAGCAGGGGACATTTATGGATATTTATGGCTGATGAGGAAAACCAGTCAGGGTCTTCAGTTCTTGGCCTTTTGTTCAGACCGCCTCAGGCTCGTACCAATGGCTGGACCCCCAAAGAGTGTAACTGTCATAAATCTAGCTGATGTAGAGCAAGATTTAGCCTCATAGCCTGGACTGCGTTGTCACCCTCTGGCTCTTTCACCTCACAATGCTTTCTGTTTTCAACTGTGTCATCCATCTCTGTTAGCATGCTAACATTAGCAACCACAGTATTCGATATTACACAATTCACATATTTAGAATTTAGTACTTTAATCTCTATTTAATAAAGAGAATGGAAACACTATAGATCTCATTGAAATCTAAATCAGGAAACTCGCAAATACTTTCAATTAAAATCTATAGGCTCAAGTAATTTTGGTAGGTTTAAAGGAGAAAGGCAGCTCTGTTTTTTTTCTTCTTTTTTTTTTAAAGCACTTATATAATTTCTTATATTCAGAAATGTGTTATATGAGTTTTGGAAAGTTGTCTATAAAAGTCTTGTCTTGCCCCATAGATTTCCATTGTACATGCATACCCTTGTGAAAAAGTGCACTTAATTGTAATTAGTGTGCATATACTTGCAGATAATGTAATATTATTGAAATAAAAGACCACTTAATTGTACCCAAAGAGAGAATACTTTCATCAGTTAATTTTTAACACACTTAACTATACTTTTGAAATGTATATTTTGTAATAATGTCAAATTAAAAGTTTTATTTCTAAGTACTTTTTAAACAAATTGTCATGTACTTAAAAAGTACTTATTTTAATGGGCTGACTAGAATACTAAATGTAAAGTAGCTTACTTGATAATAATTTTAACTGGAGTGTGTTATTCAGTATTAAATTTCAAGTTAATATTGGAAATATTTTAAATGTACTAAATTGCTTCTTCATATTTACACGTGTAATTATAAATATATTTAAATACATGCTGTTCAGTTTTAAACTAAATTACATATATTTTAATTAAATGTATTTTAGTTTAGCATAAATGCTTGTCAATACATTCATTAGTACACATTAACCATATTTCTCAATAGAAGTAATTATGAAATTACATATAAATATATATTTTAGTCCTACTTAAATGGGTCAAAAAACATTCATATAAATTTGAACTATAATACATTTTCATTTAATTAAAATGCAATTAAGTGTCTGAAAGCATCATGTTCCATATATTATTTCTGTTTAGATATTTTTATTTGTAAAGTATGTTAAACTTTTTTGTCACAAGGATAGACACACCATGCAAAATATGCTGTCAACAGAAGATAAACTGCATTGATTATATCATTTATTATTCAGTCATTAACCATAAACATTCTTCCTTCTTTCCCTCTCATCAAAGTTCCATGGTTTCCCAATGACATCCAGGACTTGGACCGTTTTGCCAATCAGATTCTCAGTTATGGGTCAGAGCTGGATGCAGACCATCCTGTAAGACACTATGTGTGTGTGTGTGTGTGTGTGTGTGTGTGTGTGTGTGTGTGTGTGTGTGTTTTGAAGTGACTGTCTGTATGATCAGAGCAAAGAGTAAAAATGAGTGTGAGAGGAAACTTCATTTTTATTTCAAACGCATGCGTGTGTGGGTGTATTTTGAAAGATGCATAGTTGGTCCATGCAACACTAAAAGCCCACAGTCAGAATCTGCATCACTCACGGCTTCAATTGAGCCCCTGTAATTATAAATAATTGCCCCTTTCCAGCCGTTATTAAACTGAAATGCATTCATCATAAGCAGCAAACACTCTACAAAGGCTTCATTTGAATGAGTCTCCTCCATGAGACTGAGAAATACTGTCAGAGGCTGCTGAGAGATCAGAACTAGCTGTAGATCCACTTTCTTTCACACTCTAACGTCGCTGTCATTCACAGGGCTTTACTGACCCCATGTACCGCTGTAGAGGGCCAGAAGATGGTGATTTTGCCTACAACTACAGACAGTAACTATCGCCCTCAGTGTTTTCTCTTTCTCCCCCACTTTCCCATGGGATACAGGGATCATCCCCACCTCTAGCACTTTCCCTGTTGTTTTGTTGTGCATTCTATGGAAAATTACTCCTGCTGCCAAACAAAAGGGCTAAATTGCAGGGTCCCAGCGCAGTCCGGAGTGCCGGGACCTTTGTCATCACAATTGAGATGCATTATTCACTCGGCCACTACAAAGGGCAGGAGCGTTGAATGCTACGCACCCTGAGGAAGCTCACATTTGCATACACGCTCCATCAATAGTAACACCACTCATCACTGATATGACATAGATATGACGTACAGTGTGTCTGCAATGTGTCTTCTTTACAAAAAAAACATTGTAAAAATCTTAATTATTCCAAAGTTTTGACCGATAGTGTAAATGTCTTTGCGTTATAAAACAAAACATCACAGTGGCATTTCTTTTAAAGAAAAATAGCACAAACATGTTTTTCAAGAAAAATAATTCTCAAAATAAAGTTTGTTAGGTTTGTTGTATACTATTCAGACAAATATATTTGAACACATTGTGTCCTAAAAATGAGCTAAACCTCCCTCTTGAGATAAAATGAGCTAAATCTCCCTCCTCTTTTAGTGCACAGGTTATTCCACGTGTTGAATATACTGCTGAAGAGAAGGCCACATGGGGAACAGTTTTCAGAGAGCTGAAGACTCTGTACCCAACGCATGCCTGTCATGAACACAACCGTGTTTTTCCACTTCTGGAGAAGTACTGTGGGTACCGTGAGGACAACATCCCGCAGCTAGAGGACATCTCACACTACCTGCAGAGTAAGAGTGTCCTCCAGTAGAGCTGCTTTAATAAATATACAGTCAGGTGAAGGGGAAGTAAAATTAAAGGTTTAGTGTGTAATAAAAAAAGTAAAACTTGTTTCACTTCTACACTACATATCTCACACGTTCTTGATTTCTCAGCATGCACAGGTTTCCGTCTGCGTCCTGTGGCCGGTCTGCTCTCCTCACGTGACTTCTTAGCTGGTCTCGCCTTTCGAGTGTTTCACTCGACGCAGTACATTCGCCATAGCTCCAAACCCATGTACACACCTGAACCGTGAGTATACAGACCAAAACATTGTTACAGCTTTGTTTAAAATAAATGTCACAAATATATGTCATAACTGTGATAACAGTGATTAAAGGGGGAAAAAAATGGATTTGTTTCCTCAGGGACATCTGTCATGAGCTGCTGGGTCATGTCCCACTGTTTGCTGACCCAAGTTTTGCCCAGTTCTCACAGGTCTGATAATATAATATAATAAATATAATACAATATAACTTGAAACAAAAGAAGTGAAGTTTATGATATACATCTGTAATTTTGACTTTTGTCCTCACAATTCTGACATGAATTATGATGTGCAGGTATCTAGAGAACATCTGCTTCAGACTTTAAATCTCTAATGTGCATTTATCGGTGATGTACTATCCAAATATGATGTTTTCTGTTTGATCAGGAAATTGGACTCGCTTCTTTGGGCGCCCCTGATGAGTTCATAGAGAAGCTGGCTACAGTGAGTATAGCTTTAAGTTACAATAAGAATCATTTTCCACATTTTAACTGAGGCCATGTTATAAGACCACAAAGTATATTTGTCTCTCTTAGAAGGGCTGCATGATTATAATATTTTTTTTATTTTTTTGCAGGTCTACTGGTTCACTGTGGAATTTGGTCTGTGTAAGGAAGGAAATGAAGTAAAGGCTTACGGTGCTGGTCTGCTCTCATCTTTTGGTGAACTGCAGGTATGTGCTGTGTGTGGTACCTCTCGGAATACTTCCTTCTGGTTCATGCCCTGTGCTCTAACCCAACAAAGTAAACTGCCTTTGCCGACTTGCTGCAAGCTTTCAGAAAATGGGTTAGCAGCCCAGTTGAGTTTATTGTGTTATTAGTGGAGTGATACACAGAAACATGACACTGATGCACAAAAGCATGGCTAAAGTGGAGAACAGACTGAGTTATTCTGATGTCTTGCAGTACTGTTTGACGGACAAGCCCAAACTTCTGCCCTTCGAGCCAGAGAAGACCTGCCAGCAGAAGTATCCCATTACAGAGTTCCAGCCAGTTTACTATGTGGCTGAAAGTTTCGAGGATGCCAAAGAAAAAGTCAGGTAAAGTGACTGCAATTAAACCATCTCCAAAATCTTCCTTTCCTTCAGCATTTTTTTCCAGTTATCTATGTGCTTTTTTGTTTTTTCAGGAAATTTGCTTCCATCATTCCCAGACCTTTCTCTGTGCGCTACAATGCCTACACACAGAGAATTGAGGTGCTGGATAACACACAGCAGCTGAAGAACCTGGCTGACAGCATCAGCGGTGTGTCTTTAGTATTATGTAGCACTTAAACTGAATCTTCCCTTTACTATACAAGAATTAAGAATGAAAAATCAGGATTTTCAGAAAAAAAAAAAAAAAACAGATAGGAGAATTCTCTAATGAAAGTATACAGACAACAGGAATGAGCAGAAAAAAATATGATTTGAGAGTTATATTAAGGATTTTGGAAAAGTACACTGTAAAAAGTGATTATCAGGTAACCTAAAAATGTACCTTTTGTGGTTACAAAGAAATGAACTAAGTCAAATAATATTGTTTACTATCTAAAAGTCAAATTGAATATGTTCATGTACACTCACAAGTAATGTTTAAGGATCATATAAGCACCGTAAAATTGTTTTTAGCATTATTTAATGCTTTGTTTCCATTCAGTTAGCTTGTAGTTATTTCTATTCATTTTTATTTTATAATTAAATTCAGATTTCAGAATTTTAACTTAATTTTTCTTCACTTATGATTAAATTCAGGTTGTATTTTTACTTTTTACAGTAATTTAAAATTTGAGTTTTTTTTTTTTTTGGTTTGTTAGAATAATAGTAGTTTCTTAAATAGTGCAGTGTGTATTTTTTCACAGGTTTTATTTTTTAATAAAGTGTATCTTATGATTAGTGACTAAACAAGCAATTTATGAACTGCAATTTTTCCTTTTATCTTCTGTAGCCATATTTGTTATCTTAATATGTTCAAATTTTAATTTAATCCCATATTGATCACAATTATTTTTTTCTTCCTAGGTGAGATCTCAATCCTGTGCACTGCCCTGCGAAAGATGGAGTGAAGCGATGTTGGAGGATTTTCGAGGGAAAAGAAGAAATGCTAGAAAATCAAAGACGTTTCACTATATTGCCTTTTAGGCTCATATACAACATTTTCTAATCAAGCTGTGATAGAGAGAGCATGATATTAAATATTAAATTAGTCCTTAGATATTACATGTAGAACATATTTATAGACAAATTTTGCTAGTCCAAATATATTTAGCCAATGCGTATTTAAATAACATATAGCTAACGAAATAACATGAGAAAAAAAAATACCTATGCAAAATAAATCGCATGTAAATACCCAGAAAGCTTCGGGCATTATCAGGCCCGCTGCCACAATATTTGTTATTTTATATATTATATATTGTATTTTTCTCAGTAGTTTAATCGTACAAAAATAAAGGTTGCCTATACCATCCACCATTTGCTTCAGCCGTTGCTACTTGATGTCGCACAATGTTGCTGTAATTTCCCCAAAGAACCCGCAATCAATGAATCGCGGGATCAAAGGCTTGTTGAAACCATGTGTCGAGCGATTTGTGGGACGAATTATTTTCATTATTAAATTGCTTATTTAAAACATGCGTTCATATGCAAATTAAAGCTTAGTGATTAAAATATTTACACGTAGTACGCTAACGAAAGATAGTTAGAAGTTTCGCTTCACTGTGAATGCAATTCAGAAAACTGCATATATCATTAATCTGTGGCTGTACTGAAAAACTGAGATGTTATGCATGCCCGTGCGTTGTCACATGTATTTAAAAAAATAAAGATATTATTATTAAAACTATTATTATTATCATCCTTTATTGTTGCCATTTATTATTTTAGAATACTAGTTCTTGTACTAATTCTAATAATAATAATAATAATAATTATTATTATTATTATTTATCTCGTTTAAGGTAACAGCATGCGTATACAGCAGAAGTCGGTTTCAGTACCTTGGAGAGCTCAGTCTCAATGCCGTATTTTCTGTATCATTTACGACCCTAAAAAACAAAATATGCTTATTTATTTAAATATTTCCAATAAAGACTCATTTAGTGCTGACTTTTCTCAAAAATAAATAAATAAATTAAAATAAAATAAATAAATAAATACCTAAAAGGCATGCAATTTGTCGCTTTTGGCTGTGAAGCACCCGTGAAATGTCACGTGTCACTGCTCTTATTTGGTGTATGAAGAAGAAAAACACAAACACATGACGCATCTCAGCTTAAAATTAGACTTGCATTTTTGCAACACATTTGCATATATTGTAGGGCTGTGACCCCACAGTGAACATATGAGTTTTTTCCTCATTTTGGAAGAGCTGGAGTTTGGTGCGACACAAAGATTAATTGGATATAATAATTTTAGATATAGTGGCCTATATCTAACAGAGAGAGCGGCTCGTCATCTCCAGGCCCCTCGCGCTGTGGGGACAGCTTCGTGTTTGAGGAGGAGAAGAGCGGTAAAGTCACTCTCAACATCCTCTTTGCTCTCAAAAATGAGAAAAACGCAGGCTTCTTCAAAGCTGTTAAAGTCTTTAAGGTACGTGCTTTTACTTCTTTTTTACTTCTTTCATTCACAAATTACAGTTGTGGTGACATTTTGTTTCAGCCTCTGTGAAAAAAAAAAGAAAAAAAAGAAATGAAAAAGGAAGGGTTAAATGGGAGCTTTTTTCGAAGTTACTGGAGTAAGTTTTACAAGAAAATACCATTTTGGTCTTTCTGCTTAAAAAAATCAAATTTAATTAAATGTGTATGCTTTTTTATCCTTGTAATTGTTTGGGTAAAATTTTACTAGCATTTCTGATTAAGTGAAAATTGGTTTTAAAGCATTTTTCCTTACTATAATTATTTGGCTGCAAATTAAGGTATTCAAAATCTAATTACCTAAACTGTGTTAATTAAGGTCAAAGACAACCAGAGCTGTTGTTACAAATGTGACACCAACAGAAAACATGGGCAGTTTAAATCTGTTTGTGAATTTATTGTGGTTATCAAATATATATGTACAAAATAATTATCCCCGTTGCCACCCCACCCTAAGTTTATTCCAAAATAGCAAACACAATCAACACATCTGTGCAAATAAATCTGGAAACAAACACATAAAACAGGATAGCAACACTAAAAACATAACAGCCCATGTGCTGCTTTCTTAGTCGTGTCAGATTTGGCTCTATATGTATTATGTTCATGCTTTTTTCATTGTAGGTGCCATAAATAAATGTTTTGAAATGAAAGCATAATAAAAATGTTTGTCTGGTTTTGCAACTTAGACTTTTGAAGCAAAGCTCCTCCATTTGGAGAGTCGACCGAGCACGGGAGATGATCTGGAGTTCTTCATGAGGTGTGAAGTGCACTGCTCTATTATTATACATATCTTATATATATATATATATTATATATATATATAATATATATACATATATATATATAATTGTATGAACTTAATTTATCAACTAAGTGACTATATTTTAGGAACAAATGATCTTTGTTTTGTCATTGTAGTGGTGACCCTTTACCTGTAGTGGAATACACTCCAGAAGAGATTGCCACTTGGTAGGCTTTCCCAATTATTTTAGTGAGTTTGACTGTTGTTCTCGTTGTCAACTAGTCATTCTTTGCATATCAAATGTTTAGAGAAGACTAGTGTGACCGCATGATTCTAAGAGCGCTTTCTGTACCCCCACTCATGCCTGCAGACATTTTCTAGAAGCCCTAGGGCAGCTGGCGAGTGAATGTTTGTATGGGGGAGGACAAGATCCCTCAGCTAGGAGAAGTTTCTGCTATCTTAAAGGTAAACAGGCCTGCTTGTCTTGTTCCTGTCATAAAGTTGCAAAACTGCAGTTTATATTGTCCATGTACTGTGAATGTGTGTACCTTTTGTTTAGAGAGGACAGGGTTTCTGTTGCGGCCAATAGCAGAGCTGCTCTCTGTTCGGGGCTTCTTAGCCAGACTAGTGTTCCGGGTGTTCCAGTGTACTCAGTACAGTTGTCACCCTTCAGCTCCCATGCATTCCCCTGAACCATAAGTATAGTGACACACACCCATAAAACTACATTTAATTTGGCAAATCTTTTTTATTGCACAATATTAATATTTTTACATTATTTAACTCTAAACAGTGACTGCTGCCATGAACTACTTGGATGCAGTAGTGCTTGCAGACAAAAAACATGCCCATGCTTGCAGACAAAGAATTTGCTCAGTTTTCACATGTTTTTGTCCAGAAGTACAAGTTTGATTTCTATGCCTCAAAAACAACTTGAAATTAACAGTTCAAATGGGAAATGTGTGAATTTGGACTAACATTTATAATGCATGCTATTTCAATACAGATTGATTTTATTTAAATTGTCAACTTGTAAATCAATCTTTGTGAACTGAACTTTTTACCCTGCAGGAGATTGGACTTGGCTGAGCCAAGTTGGCTCGCTTGGATCATCAGATGAGGATATTGAGAAACTGTCCACAGTGAGTGCATCCTCGTGGAAATATTCTGCTGGAGAATACTTCACTGAAGACTAGTGTATTAAGCAAGTCTTTAGTGCCCCCTTGTGTTGTTTCATTCATAGTATCTTTTCTAAAAAAAAAAAAAAAAAAAAAAAAATATATATAGATATATATATATATATATATATATATATATATATATATATATATATATAATATATTGGGAAATTATATAGTTAAAAGGCCATTATTTATAAATTCTGTCATTCAGTATTCTGTCATCCTGTAAACCATTTATGCTCACAGTATGTATGTACTATACTGTACATGTTAGTAGGCATATGTGTAGCCTAACAAAACATATCTACATTTCACACACATCTATGCTGGTTTACAGTGGAGTTTGGTCTCTATAAGCAAAATGGAACATTGAAAGCTTATGGGGCTGGACTATTGTCCTTATATGGTGAACCTTTGGCAAGATAAAAAAAAAAAGCACTAATATGCTGATTTTGGAGCTCATGAAACATTTCTTATTATTATCAATGTTGAAAACAGTTGTGCTATACTTAATATTGTAATAATTTTCCAGTACACCCTACAAGCCATTCAACCCAGCTGAGACTGCAGTCCAACCATACCAGGACCAGTCATATCAGCCTGTTTACTTTGTGTCCAAAAGATTTGAGGATGCCAAACACAAGCTATAGTTGGGTGTTTTCTCAGATGATCTGTAGAAACCTTTTCACTGAGTTTCACTGAATTTTTTGTACAAATGATCAGAAAGCCTCATTAGTTACTGCTATTGCTATTGCTATTGCTCCACAGGCAATATTTGTCCGCAATACAGAAGCCCTTCTCTATTAGATATGATCCCTACACTTACAGTATGGAGGTTCTGGATGAGCTTTGTAAGATCCAGAATGCTTTAGGGCAGATGAGGGATGACTTGAAGATCTTTAATAAAGTGTGAGATACAATATCAATAACAACAACTGTTTTAAAGAAAGCCTTTCTGTATGAATGTGAATATTGCAGATTACATTGCATTAGGTACATTGTGTTATATGTACAGCTTATGTGTGTATGTGTGTCATTATATAACCTTCAAATATGTAATGAAGAGCTCTGTTTACCAAAATAATAAATATCTTTATTTTGACTACTTTTGCATTTTATCTTAAATCATAGTTTCTAGTGTAGTGTACATGTAATGTTTTGACAAGTCTGGAAGCCTGTTTCTGAATCATGACTTTTAATGCAACATTAAACTAAAGCGAGTTGGGACAAACACCCCACAGTATGCCAGCATGCTGAATTTTGCAGAATTTTTTACGTTTTAAGAACTATTTTTCGTTCCCCAAAGAACCTTTCAGTGGACAGTTCTTTTCTAAGTGTGAAGAACATTTTAAAAATCTAAAGAAACTTTTTCCATTATAAAGAACCTTTTGTGGAATAGAAAGTTAAAGTTAAATGTTCTTCATGGAACCATAGATGCCAATAAAGAATCATTATATTTAAGAGTGATACCTCAAATTATGAACACAATAATTCAAGTTCCCCCTAAAACATGTAGCTCTTAAATACAAGAACCATATTGGAATAAACCAAATCAGACTGAACCAAGTCATTCATATTTGGACCAATGGGAAAATGAAAACCAAAATAAACTAGAATGTTATCTGGCCCTAAACAGAAAGTACAATCTGCCTAAATTTCTCTACACGGTTCAAAAAGGCAGACACAGACATAGCTGCCAAAGAAAGAACGAGTCTATGTGCATTGTGACACTGGTGAGGTTGAGACAGAGACTGTGGTAAATATAAAGAGGTGAGAGAGAAATGCTTTGACCAACTCTCAAACCTCATGCCACAGTTTTCCAGTTCAGCAGAAATGGATCAAATGCAGATGTTTCTGGGGGAAAGACAGTAACATAAATGCAAAATTCATCAGTCAGCATTTCTGTTTCACATATATACAAGCAATGACAAGAAAATTAAATTACAATATTTATATTTATTATAAATACACAACATATTCATTGTTTGCTACGTTATTGTGAGGGATTTTTCCATTTTGAATCTTTTTGCAGGTTACATCCAGCAGGTGGCATCAAGTGCCTGTCTTTATGAATGATTCATTGAATCATTTACTTTAACCTATAACCTATAACTGATTCATTCAGAAAAGCCTGCATGTTTACTCTGAGATGGCCAACAGCTAAATTCATCCGAGGCTCGATTGGAAATATTTTCATTGGCGAAGCGAAAAGAGTGCAACAGAGCAGAAAACAAAATTGCTGATCGCTGATTGGTAGCGATATCCAGTTCGTGAAGGAACCTTTTGATTCAATTCGGTTCCTTTGAATTTGTCAAAGTGTAGTGTGCAGCGCTGCTTTGTTTTCAGCGTCGTATCACTGCTGTTCCATAAGCGCCACCTGCTGTCAGAGAGTGAATTTGCATGAAGGTTGGCATTGATGCAGTCAGTTGGCCATTATTTATCAAATTTACTTGTAATTTTGATACTTAAGTAGTTTTATTATCAGTTACTTTAATACTTAAGTGTTTTTCAACTTTAACTTTTACTTGAGTCGATTTTCATAAAGGTATCTGTACTTTTAGTGAAATATGATGATTGGATACTTTATACAAATCAATTTGTGCTGTTGCTGTAATCACCTGTCAACTCGTGGCCATGGCCCAATGTCAGCCATGCTAATATTCGGAATACAGCGTTCTTGCTAGTATACTATTGCTTAAATGCATCAGAAATGAATCATCTGTCCTGCTTTGGCTCCAGCAGGAAAGGAGACAGTTTAGTGGATTAGCCCAACTTTTAACAGATTGACAGCTTGTGGTTGCACTACAGATGGTGTAGGACCCAGCTACGCAACTGTTCTATTCATAATAAAAGATTAGGCTACCAGGTCACAACATATTCCTCCCTACTGGCCCCAGCACATGCCAAAAAATTCTCTAGGTCGAAACCACAAACTGAGCAACCAGGTCACTCTGTGCTGGAATTCATTGAGTTCAGGGGTAAATGAGGTTCTATTAGCTGGCTGGCCTTTGTTTGTCTTTAGCGTGCTGAAATAACAAATCAGAGAGAGAGCTCGTCAGGCAAATAATATAATAAATGTGGGAGAGAGGAGAGAGGCAGACATCTGCTTTCAAAAACAAAAATTTAAACACTTAATCGTCTCTCTATCACATTTTACACTGCGCTCAACCCAACCCACAAATCCCATGAAAGCCATAGCTGGGATCCGAATCCATCACATTCAAAACAAATGGGTGTTGCCATAGCAATATGATAACCACTGACAGGTCCTGTGCAATTCTACCAACAAATCCCAAAACACTTATCACGTCATCAGAACATAAGCATTGCCTTTTGGTATTGTGGCCATTGTGGAGAGCAATAATCAGGTTTCGGAAGAGAAAATCACATTTATTTTTTCCATAGGGGAATTGATTTTTTTTAACAATAACTTATAAACCTTTAAAGACACTCTAACTGTGAGCTAATGATAAGCTTTTGTGCAAGCTATCGGCCCATATTATTTCAACTTATTTTTTAATAACTGTGTTCAACAGCATAATTCCTTGTGAAAAAATGCATTACCCATGATTCAGAGAAATCTCAACCAATTGCGCATAAAGAAAATCTTAGCACCACTCACATGAAGCACTATGACGTAGAGTTAACTATTTAGTATTGTTATTTAAAGATGGGAAATTTTTATTAAAACAGATGTGAACTTGCAATCGATTGAAGATGGATGGGGTTTAAGTAGACTAAATGATTGAAGAAGTCTGGCATACTTCACCAGAGACAAGTCTTTTTCACTGAAAGATCGAGTTATAAGATTTTGATAAAAAAAAATTACAAGTAAATAAATTTATAAAACGGATAGATAATACATTTTCTCTTTGTGTTGACTTGAATACTGAAATTGCATTTCTTTTTTCCAAATATTTATTTCTTAAAGTACTAAAAGAGTCATTATTAAAACTGCTAAAGAACTGGAATCATTAGGAGGAGCTGGATCCAGAATTGTTTAAATCTTTACGATTCCCACCAGAGGTACATCACTGTACTGCCAACTTTTAGCCACTGGTCATACTGTGAAAGAAAGTTCAAGTCTTGGTCCTCAAAAGACTTTTACTTATCCAGGAGAGCCCTCATGAAAATACATTATCTCCTGGAATCAAAAAGTGCACTCCTTCCTTTTGTTCTTTTCGCTTTGTCTTAAGCAGTGAATATGATTAGGCCTGTAAGCTGTGCGGAAGCTCTCAACCTGGTTAGAGCTGCTTTGATCATGATGGGTTTTTTTCAGTCATTAAAACTACTCACCATCTTTGGAGGCTTAAGGCATTAGGCCTTTGAAGGAAGGATTGCATAGTCTTTCTTCATCATGACAGAGAGCATCTGCTTCAAGAAATGCATAAGCGTTTTCTATTGCAGCACTGCCATCTTTCCTACCAGGCTGACACTGGATGACTGAAATATTCCAAGTAAAAACCACCATATCATTCCTATATGATGCATACCCTAATCTAAAATCTTGTTCTTAAAAAAAGGCATATTCACAGCCCCACTACTAAATGTAATCCAGCCACCAGATGGCAGTCTTGGGTTAAAATCATGCCCAACCAATATTGATAATAGAAAGTAGATTTTTGGGAAGGTAGATTATATTACCTAAAGTCCTTTCAGGAATTTCTCAGTGCTCTCTCAGAAATTTTCTGTATCCTTTGGAATAGTATCTCTTGTGTGAGAGTATGTGGAAGATATGGCTGATATGGATTTCTCCAAACTATATGCAGCTCGTCCAGGACCAGCCACGTTCAGCGCTACCAAAGCCTCGTTTCAGACCACACTGAACTTATTCAAACAAAGCCATCAGACCAGGAGAGCAGTAGCATGTAATGATTGTGGATGGTGGTGTGCCACTGGTCTCCAAGAATCATACAGGCTTGTCTTTCTGGCTTGAAAGACTGTAGGGTTCATCCCCCCGCCTCCTTCCCTGTGCACCCATTTCAGTCTCACCTTAAACCCCAGGCACAATATGCCCTACTGTTACACATGGAGGAACACATGCAAAAGCCTCAGGAACGGCAGGAAATCTTCTCCAAGGGTTCCTGCACTTCTTGACGGGTTAATATTTCACAACTTTTCAACATGTCCACTTGTCATTTGATGCCATTCACAAAAAATATAACGATTTATAAATTAATAATTAGTAAATAATACTTTTTGCCTCATGAAATCAACATAAATACAGACAGCATATTTTTTTTTTAAACAATTTTTAAAGATTGTGAATGTTTTTATTGTCATTGAACCAACTATTCTACCAAGTTTGGCCTCACACCTTCCTGCCCAAACACAGCACAACTGACCTGAGAGGACCCTTGTTCCCCCTTTAGAGAGTCTCCTGTGCTTTTCTTGGAAAAAAACACAGCTCACACCGTCTTGTGTTCTCCTTGCACTTTAGTTTCCCATGCTTTGTCTTCATCTTCAGGGTTCCACTGTTGAAGCACAAATTGCATTGCGTCCGTCTCCCCCACCACACATGCGTCACGGTCAAGCTGAGGAAGTTCCCCTGTAGTGTTAGGAATGGGACTGCAGATTATTATCCTGGTGGAGTCAATGAGACGGTCTATATGAGCACCTGTACAGTTTTTTGTCTCACATTCAAGCATTCTGCAATGAAAACTGTCAGCTCCTGCCGTTAGGCGACCTTTGGCTCAACTTTAAGCCAGCTTGGCAGAACACCACACCAAAAACACTGATACAATGCTTCGCAGAAAAAGGGAAAAAAAACTAGGGAGAAAGAGAGTCTTGTTTCCCACAATTGTTAGTCTGAGTTCTAACCCAAGTGACCTATAAAATAAGACACAGTGGAGTACGTACAGTGACAGCACATGAAAAATATGACTTTATTTATTGAAAAAGGAAAACAGAAACACTCTCCAGCTGACTTCAATCCAGGTTACAACTCTGTCATCCAGAACAGCTTTCGGTCCCCACCGATAACACACAGAGGCAAGGTCCTATGCCAGCTTAGACCAGCCCCCCACAGATGCAAACCAATGATCACAGGCTGCAATGACAGTTGTATACCATGAGACCTGAAGTAGATGCAAAACTATGACTATCTACTATCAAACGTTGCTGTTGCGTTGCTGTTTGTTGATCGGATCATTAGTAAAAATGTACCTAAAATGTCTCGCCTTGTCAAACATGAGCTGGTCTCTTCACGAGTGGATAGCTACAGGGAAAAAACCCTCAGTATCATTTACTGACAGTTTATACTCACTCCACCTTAGAGACGTCATGATCAACAAAACTTATTAGCTGAATGTCGTAATGGTGATTTAATGTGGAGGAGTTAATGTATTTTGTCATAAGGTTTCAAGTGGCGTTGATTCTCTACGGAGCAGATGTGTTTTGCAAATTATGGACAAATTCTTGATTCTCTGAAAGATAAACTAAATTAAGTGGGAACAGGGGAGATAGTATTACAGTGTGCCTGGGTCATGTTGACCGCACAACAGTTCTGCTTTAAAAGTACCTCACTGCAAAAACATAACACACCACAAGCAATGATGTTTTGAATACCGAGATAAGGTTGTGTTTATCATCCAAATTGTGGCCACCACAGCTCCAACTTTAATAGTGTTTTGTGAGACACCGGTCAGCTGACATGAGCAGCACCTGCCAGCTGTCCAGAGACAGAATAGCATGTTGTGTATAAGGTCATAGAACCGTATAGTGCCTTTCTTCTCCACCACCATCAACTGTCCAAAATAATATAAACAAATATATCCCATTGAAAGTTTTCACATGAAAAATCTACATCCTATATGACCCTTAGTTCTGTCAGACTTTTGTTACTGACCTTACAGATGTCCTCAGGGTGCCACAGACACTTACACCAGGGGAATGCAGTCGGAATGAAATGATTTTTCGTTACCATCAAGGTCCCACGCTCTTTAAGAAGGAAGCAACAATATAATCTTCAGGGAAATTCAATATAAAATGCAGACATTAAGTATGAGGACAGCTGTAATACTTGTTCACCACAACATCTATCCCGCATTGGCCATAAGATTGATACTTTGATCAAAATATTGGGTATAGGTTAATTGAACATGATAAACAGGGAGAGAATCTCTGAAACTACTAGGGATTGAATCAAGATGTGCACTTTTAACTGTGGGGATGTTCTTTATCTCATATGTGTTTTTTGTGTTAAGAAATTCACAACTTAATCCAAATTATAAGTGGTGCAATAAAGTTGGAGGTCATGGTGACAGAGCAAATGGGCCAGTAACAGAAAAAAAAACAATGAGGCCATGAATGGGTTATTACATCACCCCTGTCCCCATGTGTTCTTGACCCTTTAAAACACACACATCGTCGATAGCGCAGTGTTGCGATTTTGCGGTTATCGCGACAGCCCTACAGCTGATCTGGAGTTCAACTGAGAAGCGGGACTGCCAATACCTCCCAGACTTTTCTTCTCAGGAACACAATTTTCACTCCAAATCTGGCCTCGAGGAAGTTTGTGAAGGCACGTTAGGGCAAGTACAGATACAGCAAGAGGCCTGCAAGCAGATGCAATAAATCATTTGGACAAAGAAGACTGGAGATCAGATTCTGGATGGTTTCACTGAAGATCAGATCTTGGGTTTACCACATTACAGAGGCCAGAGAGAAGAGAACCACAAGTTCTCTCAAATGAGTTGAAACTGTGGAGGTTTTCTGGGAAAGTGTGGGAGAAGAGAAGGAGGGGGGGAGGGGAAGAAGCCCTCCATTAATAAGAAAGACGCACAACCGCTTGGTTGATGAGGTCATTGAGAAGTCTTCATCAAATTAATGCCAAAAGCACTTCAAGGCCTGTCTGAATCTCAACCATGCAGTTGGGTAGATTAATATCTGCAGCTGGGCGGTACTTGGAGGACATGCCCCATGCTCAACAGCTCCCAGACGAGGGACTTTGTAAGCACCTAAGCTCTGCCCAACAGTTGCCAGAAACTCCTGAACTGTCTCCTCTTGTCTGGGGCATCTCTGCTGTGATCAAGCTTCTTTGCTGAGCATGAGTGAGGTTTCAGACCACACCACAAAAACATGGTTAAAACCCCTTTACTTAGAACCCCTCGCCAAGCAAGAGTTCAATTGCACGCAAAACCAAAACCGCCAGTCTTGACAACCACCAGGGTATTCAAGAGGGCGAAAAGTTAGCTCTCTACAATCCTGACAAAGCCAAATGAGGATTAGGACACTAAGCACACAAACACAGTGGGAACCATCACAGACAATGTGCTACTGCTATTGCATAAGGCTCTTCAATGACTGACACCGCATTGTGGAATAGCATGCTGCAGCCATGTACAATATGAGTTAAAAGAGAGGGAAGTGTTTGAAGTCACGAAAGATCTAAGAGAGAAAACAAGGGGAGGGTCTGTCTGGCTTGTCTGTGTTTTCCTACACTGCACAACCGGGAAGCTGACCTGCGCATGCAATTTTTCAGATGGGGCAGGGGTGAGAAATGCTGAGATTGAGTTAAGAACTGTTGAAACAAACATTTATGGTGGTGACCGGGTCAGGAGCTAATTTCTTGACAGAGATGGTGTGAATAACTGTTCTGACCTCACCTGTTTAAACCAATAGTCTTAGTGGTGGTGTTTACATTCAGGTGCTCTCAGCAGCCAAAATGACACTTTTTTGTGGTCTAGTATAATTTATCAATCATGAAGAGAATAAAAAGTTTCAAACCTCATACAGAAACAGATGTGAGGCAGGCGAAACCAACCCGAAAACAGCCATCATCACCTGACTCACTTTATAAGACATAAATACTCGGTTTCAAACCCTAGTGAGCTGGTTCATATTAGTACTATAAGAGTACATATTACTACCTTTGAGGTACATATTCTAAGGTACTAATATGCACCCTTTAGGAATAAAGAAGGTACTAAGGTGTCCCTTTGATGGTACTGCCCCAGTGACAAGTTGTGTATCTCTAAAGGTACAATTTTTGTGTAAACAACCTTTTAAGGCATTGCATGTGCCTTTGGAAAGCAGTTCCAAAAAGTTAGCAGTAACATTTTGCTACCTTTCAAGGAACCTTGTTTTAGTAAAATTCTAAGGCAGTATTGGAAGTATCCCTCTCGGATAATCTAGCATAATAATTTAGCAGCATACTGAGGCCAAACTCTACTGCCGGGTTGAACAGTCCTACTCCTGGGAAGTCCATCTTCCTACACAGTTTAACTCCAGCCTGTTTCAACTATCGGTGAATTGGCTCTCTGGGGGGATCGGAATCGATTTGTAGTCAAATCACCTTTGTCCAATTACATGAGGAGTGCTATTTGTTTATCAGGTGGAGTTGCTACATATGTTTCAGTAACTTATTGTGTTCTCTTTTGGGTCAACCCCCTTTTCTATCCTACAGAACTGTTGCAACAAAAAAAAACAAAAAAAAACAAAGACAACTGTCCCTGTACCTGTCATCCTCAGAAACTGTAGGTATGCCTCATTCACCTAGTGTGAACTCTGTCAACTCAGCATTTCCTTGTGTGACCTGCACTCCCTAAAGTAATCTGTAGGTGGCAGTGAGGCCTGTAACACTACTACAGCAAAAACCTGCTCTGATCTTCAAAGGAAATAGGTTGCACTCTTTCTCCGGCACACACACAGAATTACGTAACACTAGAGGAGATCTGAAACAGTTTGAAATCAAGGCGACTCTGTGATTGAGGTGGTTGATCAAACCCTCAGTGGTGATATCTTAAAAGGCAGGCAAAGGCAGGCAACCCTGCTGAAAAGAACAGCATGAATATTAACTGGCCTGCTAACAGAAGCTGCATGTTAAGAAGCCTAGTAGGGGCACAACCATACTAGCATCCCCTGCTGCAGACCAACACCCTTAACATATGCTGCTGACCAGAACAGGTGGTCTTTTAAACAGGGAAGGTGTGTCATGCATGCATAAACGTTCCAGCTCTAATCCACATTTGTATCAGAAGCTCAGTTTGTGTGGCCTGACTGGAAAAGGTTCACTCTCTTTCTCTAACATTAACCTGATCTTTCCCTTGTTCCACCTCGCTGTACCTCCTGCGTCCCATATTTTCTCAACGTGACAGAATTTAAATCTTTCTGCAGATGGAGCGCTCTACTGTTTTCTCTGGCTCCACAGGAGAGGGAGACTGAGGCTTATGGCGGATGTTTCCTGCTTCGATCCCTGCAGTGGCCCCTCTGCTCTCCCACCAAACAAACTATCTCTGACACAAAATCCACTGACCAAAGCTACATATATCAACTATCTGTATCTAAATTCTGATGGGCATGTGTAAACTACGGTTTTGGCGGGCACTCTGGGTTACATTTGGCTGTTTTCCTTATGAGCACGACCACAGCGAGACACCAAATCTCAAATCATGATATCAAATCTCTCATTTGAGCTGGCAGTTCAGGATTAGTAATATATGGTAACTGCAGTGGTTTGCACCTTACTGTGCTGTCGGGTGGCCCATGATTTATTCATAAGAGATGGTTATTACTTAATCAAAATAATAGGCTGCTTCTAACTGGGCCAGTCTTAGGGTTTTTAGGGATGACAAAAGGGGTTTCAGCACATCTAGGTTCTAGCAGAGAAGAAGCCCATTATTGCAGAAGCTGCAAACTGAAACTCACCCCTGACTATGATAAAGATCTGCGATTCCTCCTTTAATCACAGCCTGAAGTTTCACCAACATCAATAAACAGAAGCGAGAAGAGCGATGGACCCAGCGTACTCCTATTCTCAATGTCACACCACCCAGATGATGAGTGAAAGAAAACACTGTCACAGCGCTCAGTGACATTAGGTCACATGCTGACACTAGAGGTGTGTGCACAAAGAAATGCACTAGATTCAAAGCAGAACCTCAAACATCCCGGTGCAGATGTGGTATTATATGAAAGATGAAGGTCAATATCAAGAAAGGGATGTAATATCTATAAGCCAATGGCACAGAAATGGACCTGCACCTGATCATGTTGAGAAAACACTGTTACACCATCAGAATTTTAAGACGTGTATCATAATAAAACTGTCATGGCATGGTCTGCATAAAGGATCCAATTGCTGAATTTTGGATGTCTATAAGGAAAACTACTGTCTTGGTCCTCATCCACCTTGAAGCTATTAGGGTTTGCAAGCTGGGAAGAAAAAGGCCGGGACATTGAATTGTGGCAGGCCACAGCGCTGCAACATCCAGGTGTGTCAGTTACACGGTTCTGACGCAAAAGGGAAGACCCAGGACTCCAGGAGTGCTCTCTTACATTACCTCTGACTGCCAGGAAACCGCACTTGCCTCAGTGGCTGATTGGTGGGGCCACAGACGAGGAGCTCGTTAACTGTAGCCGTGGAGAAGAAAAGCCAAGAGTGCTGATTGGATTTCCACATTTAACCAATTACTTAGAAAAACTCTGCGAGCAAGTGGTGGTTGACGCTTACGCAGAGCAACGGCGAACCGTGTTGTGTTTAGTGTCGGGTTGCAGTGTGGAAATTTGGTCAAGACTTTATGCATCATTAACAGAGAACAGAACACACACACACACACACACACACACACATTTCACTTTCTCACACTCATACACTCGGACTGCAGTGCAACTAACCTTTTTAAAGTGATGATGCTCATGGATAGTCCGATCAAAAATCATTTGAATTGATTCAGACCTTTTGAACTGATTCACATAATTTTCCTACATCGCCATGTTTAAACAGCCAATTAAAAGCACATTAACGGTGACCGATTATGCCCCTTTCTACAATATGTTATATAAGTCTCAGGTGTCCCCAGAATGTGTCTGTGAAGTTTCAGCTCAAAATATCCAACAGATAATTTATTATATCATTTTGAAAATGCCTAGACACGCCTAGAAGCAGAGACACGCTGTTCTAGTGCATGTTTCTTTAAATGCAAATGAGTTGCTGCTCCCCGCCCCCTTTTCCAAAATAGGGCTGTGCCTTTACAGCTTGTATGTCTGATACTATGATTAAAAAAACAAAAAAAAATCTGTCTGATTTTGATTATCATGTGTTTTAAAGCCATATTAGTTTAAACTTCTGATATAGTGTTTTCTGAGCGCACACATCCGAAGCACACGCAGAAAGCAGCTGTCACACAGCATGTGCGTAATAAACTTAGCTCTCTTTCATGTCTTATTGTGCTTAAACTGTCAAATACACAAAGCAGCGTAATATACAGCAAATAAATAATTTAATAAATCCACTGCTCTCGTCTTCTCTGAGGCTGGGACTCTAAATAATGTTCTGTGCTAACATGCTTAGCTCAAACTTTTGCCATGGCATTAGAACGGGTACACTATTTTTGCTTGCGAAAACAGAATGGCATTGCAGTGGGTGGAAACGTGCAATAGGGTGGTGTTATTATAATAAGATCCCTTTGCCACGTCACAAAGGGAGCGAAATCCGATGTGCTCGTTTTTTCAGACACTTGGAGAAAAAGGCTTACCAAAACAAAGTTACTGGGTTAATCTTTTTCATGTTTCCTGGGTTGGTAGATGCACGGGGGACCCAATTATAGCACTTAAACACATAAAAAGTCAAATTTTCATGATATGTCACCTTTAAAATCATTTTGATATTTACACATTGCTTCATTTTATATAACCAGCAAAATCATAGCAAATATTTTGTCAGTATACAAGATAATAGAAAGAGCTACCTTTGCATCACAATTGTTTTGAAGATCAGATGTCCACAGCCTGATTTTTCTGTCAGCTGCTGTAGTGCAAAACCTGAAAAGAGCAAAACAAAAAAAAGTGAATAAAATAATACACCGCATTTAGTCACCATCATGTATGCGGGTGTGTAACAAACCACAGTCAGACTCAGAAGATAAAACACTGGAGAGATTACAAATGCTAAACACAAACAACCAAAGTCAGAATTTCATAATGCCACTTTCACATTTGTCTGATCAAAATCCAACTAGCCTAATAAAACAGCTCTGCTACTAATCAGCAGCAGCAATTATTCACACAATTACACTAACTCACCTCTGACAAGAAAAACACTTTAAGTTAGAGAGCCGCACGCACATTTCTATGTTACCGTACCACACACAGACACAAAATCATCTTCCATCTTATAACAAATAAAAATAAAAAAGTTCTTGCCATGAAAGGTCCAATTACCACCACATAGTTTTATCAACATGGTCAATTTCGAGTTGTCTTTGGCTAGATTGTTGCGCAGATGGCATAACATCACAACAGTATCAATCATTAACATGCCAGCAGTACCAGCAGGCAACGAGTCAACCTGTCAATAACCTCTGACTTCATGTCAACCCACATGCCCAGGAAACCTTAATAAGATCTCTAGTACTCTGTTCCCAAAAGGTACACCTACAGTGAAGAAGAAATAAACCCAAATTAAGGGCAGCGCACACAGCTGAGCACGCTACACCTTCTGCCCTGACCACAACATGGCCAGGAAATAACTCTGCCCTACACATGCTGCTAAACCTACAGGAAACTTCTCTACCGGGAGCAGAACCCTCCCAAGTTAACAGCTTAACGAAGGACTTTTCAGACTGACAGCATCTTATTAGACTCTTGACACAAACCAGATCCAACTACAGCTGTGACAGACACTTTCCACTGCTTGACATGAACATACAAATCTTGGGAATGAATCGATCCCTGGAAAATGGGTCTCTCAGTGATAAAAACATGTTCTGAGAAAGCACATTTGTTTGAACAAAAGTGAGTATGTTTGTGCGTGTGTGGTAAAATAGCTCAACTCTCAAATATCCCAATTGACTCAGACATCAATTAGGAAGGGAAATTCAATAGTGCAATACAGAAAAAAAAAAGCGTATTCATCTAACATTTAAAAAAAATCACAATTTGTGCGGTAAAATAAATCACTTATCATATACTGTGTCTGAGCATTTAATGAAGAGTAGGGACCCGGTCGTAGATGAAGAACTGAATGGTGTCTGCATCGAGACCTGTGCTCCTTCCATACATCACCATAATTCCACATCTTCTATTACACACACAAAGTCAAATCATAATCCATCAGTTTGATTTGGTTTCTCCCCTGCATAAAAAAACAGAACATGCTCAAAGCTAAACCTGATGACCGGAGGGAGTTTGTCCAGACTTGTTTCAAGGCTCCATGCGACAGCATCTACATGTACTCCATCCGAGAACACATGCAAATTGGTGAACTCTACATCCTCAACCTCGACACAAAAAACAAAAACAAATCACTAGACTGGTGGCATTGCCATTCAAATACTGACATGCAGAATGGACAAGATCTGTTCTCTACGCACCATCCTGGTAAAAACAGTGTTTTCTCTTACAGATAGATATGAATGGTTATATTCGGAACAGTGTACAATTTCTGTACAATGCATTGCATTACATACATAGGCTGCGTCCATGGTACATACATTCGGATACTCTCCGAGTAGGTATTTCTTTGCTTATGCAACCTTTAAATATGTATGTTGTATGTAGCATGAATGCAATCTGGATGTACTACATTAGTCATGTTGTCATTGTCATGTGTACTATAGCACATCATTGCCATTCACAAATCCTCTCCTGTGGCCTCATGGGACAGTGAAATGTCCACTGGATATGCACTTCAGCATCTCGTCAGCAGTAGTCAGTCATCTGGGTACATTGCATACTGTTTTATTAATACTGTAAATTTAGACATATGTCTCACACAGTGTTTTCCCTGCTATATAGTAAGGAAGTATTCATATTCAGATACAGCCATTGGTTACAATTTCTGAATGTCTGAATTTCCCAGACAACCTATTACATTTGCCAAGATTTGTAGTATACGATACTACATCTCGTATATCTTGTAATATACGATACTAAAATTCCCATAATCCCAAAAACGACTTGACCTTTAATTTAATAACGTGATAAACTAGTGTGACGAATGAAAAAAAATGCAATATAATGCTTTTAAGAGTTTATTTCAAACGTCTAATAAAAAATAATACAATTTACACTTGATATGCAACTTGTAGTTAGATGCAAAATATTTTGCAAGTATATACAACTAATTTTGAATGGTGGTCAATAGGAAACAATACTTCTAGGAACCCGAAAGTGTTTCTGGTATGGCTAACAAGACTACAGTAACCAGCAAAACCTTGACCCCTTGGTTTTTTTACAAACCACTTGTGAATGAATTTAAAGTGTATATTGCACAGTACCAAGCATGCTAGTAATACTTTCTGAACACAGTCCTTGAGTTTCCTGTAAGAATGATGTTTTGTTGGTAAAAAGTCATGGTCTCACCAGAGCCAGAATGATCTGACATGATGTAATTGAATGTGTGCTGTCCAGACATTGATTTGGTTATATGAAGAAAGTTTCCTACATTCAAAGAAGATACATTTTTAAAAAATAAAATAAACCATAATATCTACTATAACTCACATAGGTTATGATATAATAAATACACGGTCTTCGTACATTCACTTCCCTGTCGAAGTTATTAATGATATAGATCAGAGACAGCAGGCTGATGTGTATGGAAGCAGATTAGTCTCAAATATAATTCACGCAAAAACCACCATTCACACATGCGTAGACAATTTCACATGCATGAAACCTAATTCACGTACACACAAAAAAATTCACGTGCGTGAAAAAAAAAAATATATTCACAAAAAGCAATTCACATGCTCAAAAATAAAATTATATATTCATAAAATACATTACACAAATGCAAAAACACAATTCGTAGATATACAACTGTGCAAAAAACCTTTGAATGTTTAAAATGTACGAGTGTCTGAATGTACAAATCGTCATTTACTACGAATCCACTCGGAATTTGTGTGTGTGTGTTTTTGAGACTTTCCTGGCAGAGCTCTACTTCCCACGTGGGTCTGTCGTACTCTTTAGCCAATCAGATGCGAGCTTACCATTCAACCAATCATATCATAAGCCACTGAGACTGCATTCAAGGAGCACGATTCTGCGCACCTTTTGCGCCATATGGATTAATTAGAACGGCAATTAAGCCTTTACATCAGTAATCCCATAGACAGTAAAAGAAATTGACACAGCGACCCAATTGGAACTCAATTGAGACAAGTGAAGCCCATTTTAAGCGATTTTTAGCACTTCCGTTTCTGACGCGCAGACTCAAACTAAGCTTGATGACGTCAGCAACCTGTCTGACAGATGTAAATCTTCTAGTAGCTGTGCATGCAAACTGCCATCTTTAATCTTGCAGAGACAGCGAGCTTGAGTGGGGAGTTCTTTGGCGTGAGTGAGCAGGAGTATTCTGTTTAATTATTTTGTATAGTATTTTAAAATGTAACGCCAGGGCTTCTATGGGATTCTCTCTCGACGTATCCCCGATTGCCTGCGAGCTTCTGAATGCACTCTCAGTGGCTTATGATATGATTGGTTGAATGGTAAGCTCGCATCTGATTGGCTAAAGAGTAAGACAGACCCACGTGGGAAGAGAGCTCTGCCAGGAAAGTCTCAAAAACACACACACACAAATCTGAGTGGATTCGTAGTAAATGACGATTTGTACATTCAGACACTCGTACATTTTAAACATTCAAAGGTTTTTGTGCACAGTTGTATATCTATGAATTGTGTTTTGCATTTGTGAAATGTATTTTATGAATATATAATTTTATTTTGCGCATGTGAATTGCTTTTTGTGGATATATCTTTTTTTTCACGCACGTGAATTTTTTTTGTGTGTACCTGAATTAGGTTTCATGCATGTGAAATTGTCTACGCATGTGTGAATCGTGTTTTTTTTGCGTGAATTATATTTGAGACTAATCTGCTTCCATAGATGTGCAACAAGTCCAGGCATGCATGTACAAAAAAAAATCAATTTGAAAAAAAAAAAAAAACTTTATATGACAAACCTGAGATAATTTTGTGAACTCAGTTCGTCTGGCCGAGAAAGTGGTCTTCTCTACTATTATAGATCAGCGCTTGTTCTCAGCGTGCATTCTGATCACGTGATCGCATTTGTTTACTTCCAGGTTAGTGACGCAATCATGACGCGAGCACAAAGAAATATCAGGAAAGAGGAGTATCTGCATTGATTGGCATTAGAAACAAAGCCGCCCCAAAAAACATATTACGCATTGATGCAGTTCTCTAATTTATTGTAAATTGTAATTTTACCCCTGGTGCAATTTTGTTGCATTTTATCGTTTGTGAGCTGTTTGTAAACGGTTTAAAATCAAGTAAAACATACATTTGGAGATGCTGAATATTTTTTGTTATTAAAATGGGGGATATGCGTAATGAAATGCAAACGCTATAAACAATTGTAAAACACACCAATTCATGGTTTAGTTTATTGCTAATTTGTCTAGACGAACTGAAACAATTTATAGTCCTGGGGAAATGTACCGCTCCTGCAGTCATATAAATTGATTTTTACAAGTGGATTGTATAGCTCTCATATTTCTTTAAATCACCGCATGAGTTTTATTTCTTTTCTCGTCAACAATCGACACTGATACGCGTTGTGGTGGCTTTGAAACAAAACGGGACCCTTGTGTTTGCGTTGGCGGGGGCGGGGCTATCGCATCGCGCTCTGTGATTGGTCCAAGCGTCCTGGCATGTGGATTTAAATTTACAGGCAGCGGGCCAGTTTATAATAACTTACATCTACTGGGCTGGCGTCTGTTTTCTCATGTGGTTCACATTAGAGACATAGGACGCGTCTAAATATCAGTGTTGGTAAGCGGACCTAAGAAGTTTGAAGGTTCTGTTCTTAATAAAGTGCAAAGGGCCTCTTGCTCCTATTATTGTGATTTGCTTGATGTCTTCGGACTTTATGTTCTAGCTCAGTGGTAGACTTGGAAAGGTATATGTGATGCTGGCTGGGTTGCATGTATGTTCTACTGTCTGCTCAAAATCATTTCAGTGCTGATCTGCTTAATTATCTGGCCCTGCAGTTCATTTTGTAGGGTTGGATTATGGTGGTTATGGGGGAAAGCCTGAGAACAATGACCAGGGTCTTCAGGAGAGAATGTCACAGGGTTTTAGACTCTGAGAGGACCACCATCCAAGGGGCTGATGGGATGCTAATGGTCCTACAACTTGCTATGGCTGGGATCAACAAGCAGGTAATGTTTCTTAAACTGGAAGTGAAGCAGTCAGTTAAGTTAACATTATTTAGTAAAGTGATTTCCACTTTGATTAAAAAATATAAAACAAATGTGATTAATGTAAAGTGATTTAAGATTTGATTATGGTTTTGTTATAGTTTTTCGCTTGTTAAGTCTGACGTCACGTGTCCAAACGCTCTATCAGATACCACGAGAAAACAACAAAAGGTGCGAATACACTCACAATGCGATATTATACTACCAAAAAAATTATAATCCTAATCTTTAACTCCATACCGAAATCCCAGATAGTCAGACAACCACGCCCCCTGAATCTTGTGTTCTGCAGTGAGGACCATCTCGGCTCCGATTGCCAGCGCAGTAATATATAATTATATACATAATTAATATACTTTAATATATATATATATAAATATATAAATATCAGTTTTTTTCATCAGATGTTACTCCAGTTTTCAGAGTCATTTGATCCTTCAGAGATCATTCTAATATATTGATTTATTACCAGCGCTGGAAACTGTTTTGATTCTTAATATTTTTTGGAAATTTTTTTGTTTAGGATTCTTTGATGAATAGAAAGCTAAATAGAACATCATTGATAGTAAATCAACATACTGGAATTATGGATTATGTGACACTGAAATATATATGTGTGTGTGTGTGTGTGTGTGTGTGTGTGTGTGTGTATATATATATATATACAGGTGCTGGTCATATAATTAGAATATCATCAAAAAGTTAATTTATTTCACGCATTCCATTCAAAAAGTGAAACTTGTATATTATATTCATTCATTACACACAGATTGATATATTTCAAATGTTTATTTCTTTTAATTTTGATGATTATAACTGACAACTAAGGAAAATCCCAAATTCAGTATCTCAGAAAATCAGAATATTATTTAAGACCAAACCAAAGAAAGGATTTTTAGAAATCTTGGCCAACTGAAAAGTATGAACATGAAAAGTATGAGCATGTACAGCACTCTACTTAGTTGGGGCTCCTTTTGCCTGAATTACTGCAGCAATGCGGTGTGGCATGGAGTCGATCAGTCTGTGGCACTGCTCAGGTGTTATGAGAGCCCAGGTTGCTCTGATAATGGCCTTCAGCTCTTCTGCATTGTTGGGTCTGGCATATCGCATCTTCCTCTTCACAATATAAGGTCAGGTGAGTTTGCTGGCCAATTAAGAACAGGGATACCATGGTCCTTAATCCAGGTACTGGAAGCTTTGGCACTGTGTGCAGGTGCCAAGTCCTGTTGGAAAATGAAATGTGCATCTCCATAAAGTTGGTCAGCAGCAGGAAGCATGAAGTGCTCTAAAACTTCCTGGTATACGGCTGCATTGACCTTGGACCTCAGAAAACACAGAGGACCAACACCAGCGGAATGACATGGCACCGCAAACCATCACTGACTGTGGAAACTTTACACTGGACCTCAAGCAACATGGATTGTGTGCCTCTCCTCTCTTCCTCCAGACTCTGGGACCCTGATTTCCAAAGGAAATGCAAAATTTACTTTCATCAGAGAACATAACTTTGGACCACTCAGCAGCAGTCCAGTCCTTTTTGAAGCGAGAATCTTCTGATCTGTTGTTCAAGAGTGGCTTGGCACAAGGAATGCGACAGCTGAAACCCATGTCTTGCATGCGTCTTTGTGTAGTGGTTCTTGAAGCACTGACTCCAGCTGCAGTCCTCTTTTTGTGAATCTCCCCCACATTTTTGAATGGGTTTTTGTTTCACAATCTTCTCCAGGGTGCAGTTATCCCTATTGCTTGTACACTTTTTTCTACCACATCTTTTCCTTCCCTTCGCCTCTCTATTAATGTGCTTGGACACAGAGCTCTGTGAACTCTTGTGGGCTCTTGTGCAAGGTGTCAATGGTCGTCTTTTGGACAACTGTCAAGTCAGCAGTCTTCCCCATGATTGTGGAGCCTACAGAAACAGACTAAGAGACCATTTAAAGGCCTTTGCAGGTGTTTTGAGTTAACTAGCTGATTAGAGTGTGGCACCAGGTGTCTTCAATATTGAACCTTTTCACAACATTCTAATTTTCTGAGATACTGAATTTGGGATTTTCCTTAGTTGTCAGTTATAATCATCAAAATTAAAAGAAATAAACATTTGAAATATATCAGTCTGTGTGTAATGAATGAATATAATATACAAGTTTCACTTTTTGAATGAAATTAGTGAAATAAATGAACTTTTTGATGATATTCTAATTATATGACCAGCACCTGTGTGTGGTGTGTGTGTGTGTAGATATATATATATATATATATATATAATATATATATATATATATATAATATATATATATATATATATATATATATATACACACACACACACACATACATGTTATCTATATATCTAAATAAAAATAGAGTATAGATATGCAGTATATGATCCAAAGTAACTAGTAACTAACTACTTGTATTTTTTATTTTTTTATCCGATACTTTTTTACTCCCTTCTGGGGATACTTTTTTACCCACCTCTGGGGATACTCCACCCCAAAATGAAAATTATCACTTACCCCCATGTCATACCAAACCCGTAAAAGCTCCATTCGTCTTCGGAACACAATTTAAGATATTTTGGATGAAAACCGGGAGGCCTTTTTATAACACTATTTGTAAGTGAAGAAAATAACCACTAAGGACTCGCCACTAGGATGTGCTGCTTCTACGTGTATTTAGCTTTGATTTGAAAGAAAACAGTGCATCCTTGTGGCGTGGATGATACAGAAGAGCACACGCAGAATACGGTAATATGGAGAGACACAGAGGAGACTGACAAAGGAATTGTTGAATAAAGTCATTATTTTTGTTTTCTTCGTTTACAAAAAGTGTTCCCGTCACTTCATATAACCCAGATTGCACGTCTGATGGGAGTTGGAGTATTCTGATGACTACTTTCATACCTTTTATGGACGTTGAGACTGTTATTTCACTGTTATTACAGTCTCAGGCCTCCAGGTTTTTTAATTTTTTGCTTTTTTTGGACGTTTAGTCTGTTATTTCAGGCAATTCTGAGTTGTACGCAAGCGGCATACGCTCTTCTGTATCAGCCGCACCATAAGGATACATTTTTTACATATATTTATGCTTTGGTTTGAAAGCAAACAGTGCATCGGCACAGCGCGGCTGACACAGAGGAGCGTACGCCACCTGCGTACAGCTCAGAATTGCCAAAATGGCGCTACACTGATTTGGAGAGACACAGAGGAGAGGAATTGTTGAATAAAGTCTTAGTTTTGTTTTCTTTGTGTACAAAAAGTATTCTCGTCGCTTCAACGTTACGGTTTGAATCACTGATGGCAGATGGACTATTCTAACGATGCTTTTTATACTTTCCTGGACCTTGACACTGTTATTTATTTGGCAGTCTATGGGACAGTCTCAAGCCTACCGGTTTTCGTTCAAAATATCTTAAATTGTGTTCCAAAGACGAACCGAGCTTTTACGGGTTTGAAACGAAATGGGGGTAAGTGATTAATGACAAAATTTTCATTTTGGGTTTGAGTAACCCTTTAATAACAAAATTTTCATTTTGGGGTGGAGTATCCCTTTGAAATTCAAAGTGGAGATCCTACAAGTTTAAATAACAATAATGTGAATTCAATGTAAATGTTTGCTTGCAGTTTATACATGCAGTGGTAGGAAAAAGAATGAGTCACGCAAGTTTGAATCATGCATTTTGTTCCATATCTGTACATTTTCTGTGGAACAGTTGTGCGTAATATGCTCGTCCCTGTGTTTGCTCTGCTCCTGACAGGAACATGGGGACTTTGGTGTTGCTTTGAGTGAAGTCTTGGCTGCCTGGAAATACTTCCTTCTGGATAACCTCCAGCTATCCCACAACGATATCCCTCTTCCACAAAATTATGACCTCATCCGAAAAGAGTATGACTGCTTTTTGAAACGCACCAATACTGTGGACTTGATTGACGTCTTCGTTATGTTCAAGGAGCTTCGGATAAATGAGGACCCTGAGGAGCCCCTAACCGCGGAGAGTGCTGCCAGAGGGCCTCAGATTTGGTTGTTTTTTCAGTTATCCATCTGAAAGATCTTTAATCTGTGGCATATTCTCGGTCTTATCTCGATATCTAGATGCAACTGTTTCAGTTTCTCATTGGTGAAAAGAAGAGTTTGGAGAAATTGGATCCACTTCCTGTTTGTCCCGCAACTCCATCCAACAAGGCTGGAATCTGCAGTCCAAAGGTAAATGGTGATAGATTAGCAGCATGAGACTAGAATAAGTGTTTTTGTTTTTTGTTTGTGTGTGTGTGTGTGTGTGTGTGTGTGTGTGTGTGTGTATATGTGTATGTGTTTTTTTATGTATATGTGTGTGTGTGTGTGTATATATATATATATATATATATATATATATATATATATATATATATATAAATATAATTGAAGGCATTGCCCTGTGTGACATTTTAAAGCACCTGGCAACAGTAACTAAGGAAGGTGGAGTTAAGAAAATGATCTGATTCTGTTACTTTTATGTTGAAATCTTTCTCTAGTTTTCTTTTGCTGGCTGTCTTTTCCCCTTTTGTTTCCTGTTAAATTTTCACCCCCTTGCATGTGCCTCTTATTCAGAAGAATGCAGACAGTTTATCATATCATATCATATCATATCATATCATATCATATCATATCATATCATATCATACATTCAGAATCGTGGAATGAGAACAGGATGTTTTAATAGCACTTTGTATAGTGTGTTGAAACTACTGCTACTCTTGCCCAGTTCTGTTCACAGCTGCTCTGCTGGGCTCTGATTTATGTGTGAGTAGACGCTGGGGCTTTGCCACTGTAATACTGGGGTGATGAATTTTATGAGCCTGGCCTGTTTAAGCTTAAGGGGCTGTGGAAAAAGCCCGTCCTCTATACAACATGAGTCCAAGTCAGCTAAATTGACTCATCAGTATTGCAGAACTGAAGAGTATGAACCCTTCCTGGTAAAAAACAAACCATTTTAACCCCCTTTCAGTTTAACATTTGTTGATGTGTTTTGTAGTCCAATGCCAATTATCCCACTAAGGTGTTGTTCAACTTTTCCTTCAGATACAGAGAGTTGTCAGGAGAGTTTTCTGTTCTTATTTGGGCCTTCTGGTGAACTCTAAGAATGACATGGCTCTTGCATTCACCCTGGACAACCCAAATCGCT
The DNA here is from genome assembly GCF_018340385.1 of Cyprinus carpio. NCBI lineage: Eukaryota > Metazoa > Chordata > Actinopteri > Cypriniformes > Cyprinidae > Cyprinus > Cyprinus carpio. The sequence goes on from NC_056575.1 coordinate 12,316,948, forward strand.
CTTTGGGTCACATCGCCTTTACTGACCTTAGGCATGCTACCTGCAACAGCACCTCATCTCTCTTCCTGGTGAATTTGCAATGACTTATATACTTTTCAAATATAAATAAGTTATCATTTGCGTACATTTGTTCAACTACACATCTTTTTAACCATAATGTGAATGCTAATTAATTGCCATTTTTGTATATTCAGACAGTTACATCATTTGTCAGGGCCATACAGCTGGGAGGAAAGGGTTATGCCCCACCGGAGTCTCACCCCTTAAGGAAGCACGTAAAGGCCTTATCAGAGTTTCTCAATTTTATCGACCAGTGCCAAGTTTTGGGAGAAACCTCTAATCCCAGGTACGTTTTCATGCTTTTTTTTTCTTTTTTTTTATCCTGTATTGGAAATACATATCCATAGTATTCCATTCTGAACACAACAAATGTCTTAAGACTGCATAGCAGCTGTAGATGTTTTGCCTTCGCTCCAATACAGGTCAAAAAAGTAATACAAAATTAATAAAGTATTATTATTAATTATTAATATTATTATTATTAAGTATTTTATGATAAAAGTTTCTGGATTGGTCACAAAGTAATTGTGTTTTGAAACAAGATGACATGTATTTTATTTTTTTTTAATTTGAGTCAGATCAGCCAAAAAATAAATAGCTGATATTCCTTGCTGCTAATTGAATAACACTAGAAACGGAAGGTCATTTGAAGTACTTTGCTTTATGAGATAACATTATTCCATGTCATGCACCATGTCTGATGTTTATTGCTCTCTTTGCCTGATGTTGCAGGTCATTCAAGTATGCATACAAAAAATTGACACACTGTATGTTGCACATGCTGAATACTAACCTAAGCAGTAGTATGAGTATTATGTTATTGTGTGCACAGCCATTGCTTTGAATTAAGAGCCAGGACAGTCATGACCTAGCCTTGACTAGTGCACGACCCCAGATGAGTGTAGAGAAGCCTTTGATTTATACAAAAGATTTTGTTTCACCTTGCTTTTGCCCAAAGAAATTGTACTTGCTATCTGTATTTGTGGATCTGTTTGTCTCGTCCTATCTTAAAAACGGATTCTCTCGTCTTTTACCTGCTGCCATGTATCGATGCATGATCCTCTTCTAAAAAGCAACCTTTAATGACGTCTGCACCAGTATTAATGAAATCGCCTGAATTGTTCAAGCATGTTTATCTGAGGAACATCAAAGTGTGTTGTACCGAACAGCAAATGGCGGCTTTGTCCCTCCTTAGTTTGATAACTATGATTAAACGTCATAACGGTGAGATTTTGCCATGATAACTCGCACTTCAAAACGTCCAAGCAAATCTCCTCTAGACGTTTGGCAGCACAACACATGGAGCTGAATTGAATAGATGATTGAGTTATTCAGAGAGGACGCGAGGTCATTTCCTGCAGTGCATCATGTGCATCAACTTCATTTTTGATGGAAGTGCCTTGAACCTGCTGCATGTGCTCCTGTTCTCCACCACGTCTCTTTTTTTCTGATGAGAGAGTGTGAGCGCTGAGCCAAAAGGGGTCTTTCATCGGCCTGCTTCCCTGCCTGTGCAGTTCCCCAACTCCCAGCACCTTATGGAGTACTGTATTACCACACACAAACACTCCTTACGGGGGAATCGGGGTCTCTCGTACAGCTAACATCTGTTTTCCCAGATGATTCTGTTACTGTAATTCCCTTTCCCAAAAGCAAGGTCAGGGATTCAGGGCGGCCTCTTTCCCGCTGCAACCCAAATGTTTACGTTTATTAATCTCTTCATATTCACACATAAAGTGAGGTGGAGTGCAGCAATAGCGCTGGTCTGGCACGAAAACCTCTTGGACCTTCCTGTATGTACTTGTGTACTTACTCTTATGTTTGCATGCGTATGAATGGAAGAATATTTAAAGTTTGTGACCACACCTTTAGGACTGCTAAAACATTAAAATGGGTGTTTTTAATTGTATGTTGCACTGTTTTTTCCAACAGAGAGCTGGATTCAAGCTGGTGTCTAGTATTAGAGCTAGTCTGGTCAAAGGCCGCAGTAATGGAGACCCAGTGTACCTTGCAGCAGAGGATACAGGCAAAAGTCTCAAGGAAAGAATCGGTCAAAAAGCGAGAGACTGTGAAGGTTCTAATGACTCTTTTCGATGAAGAAGCACTAGCACCGCCCTGCAGGAACAAGGCGGAACTGCTCCCTGAAGATCAGGCAGTTCTTAATGGCAGCTCTGGAGCTTGTCTTCTTACCCTTTACAAGTGAGGTACTCCACATTGCTGTATTAGCGTTTTTTTTTATATTGGTTGGTTGTGTTTGTTGGTGGGAAATAAATGATTTTTTTTTTTTTTTTATGAATTGATGTATATAAAAAATATTATTATAAATGTTTTATTTGATGCTTAAAATAATACTTATTTCATTCATTTTATTAGTAATAATAATAATAATAACAAATGTAATGCATTAATACAAACGGTAAGAAACATTTATTTATTTTTCTGTCTGTTTTCTCAATTCATTTGCCGCCTTGCCCTTTTTAATGAATTTAAATGCTACAAATATTGTATTATAATTTATTAAATATTTTAATAATAATAATAATATTTTTTTTTTATTAAAAAATATAGTTGTAAGAAAAAAAATGTGGAAAAAAATTCACTTACCTTTGAAAGGTGTGACAAAGTTCATTTGTGTATATTTGTGTTTTTGCCCAATTAAACTTCTTTATGTTGCAATTAATTGTGATTTGCATTTAAACACCTTGTTTTAATCTTTAAATATTCAGCTTGTTCGTTTTCTACTTTGTGTCTATAGATCTCCAGAAGCTCCCACGGGATCTTCTCCAAAGCCTTTACGGAACCGCGTCTTGAGCCAACAAGAACACATCAAGTCCAAGGTAAAGAATCATCGGGCCTGTAAGCAGAGACCCCAATCTCAAATAGCGGTCAAACAAAAATTGAATGTGACACTTGATTTTTTAAAACAGACAGCAAGTAATGCACATTTCACAAGCTATATCATCTGCTTTCCTCTGTTTTGTAATGTGCAAATTTATACAGCTGTTTTTTATGCACGGTGCTTGTGCAGCAGGTTTCCTGTTATATAAAACAACCACAGAGTGTGAAATTTAGTGTCACACAGTACACTCCAGACTTTAACCAATAACCTCTGGCAGTGATGCACGCTTACACAATTAAAGCCTATCTTATCCAGAAAACATTTAAAATGTGCCGCTGGGCTGTGAGAAGAAAGATTACATTTGTATGTGCTAAAAATTTAGTATTATCTCTTGGCCTTAGAAGGATTTTTTTTACTATTCACTCATAAAATACTTAGAAAAAATGACGGCCTGGATAGCAACGAAATGATGTTTGTCAAGAAGCTTGTTTCTGAAACCAACCTTAACTAGGTCTTTGGATTTGCTAGCACATTTTAAGTGTGGTGGGGAAATGACAGTTTAATTTTTTTTTAGTACTGGGCATCTTCACCAACGAGAAAGGGTGAGCGCTCTGTGAACATTTATGCTAGGCACATTTTGTTAAAAGGCTTCTTTATTTGATTGCACTAGCAGATGTCTCTTTAGACCTCCACTTTCTGGCCGCCTTCCTGTGTTAGTGAGTGGTAATGGTCCCAGGGCAGCTCACCGCTTCCTGAACTGGACGGGCGGAAGCTTTCTGCATCAATTTCACTTTGAACATGCTATATCAGTGGCGTTACTCAGCTATGAAGGGGAACTTGAAAGGTTATTGTTTCCTGTTGTCTGCAGTATGACTTTATCCAGTACTCCAATAGTTTCATCACAAACTGACGTCGATTGGCACAAGGGGAGAGATCGAGAGGTTCCTCCAGCATTAAGACTGCAGAGAGAGATTTTTCTGAGAACAGTTATGTAGTAAGGATTAATGAACTCGTAATGAACCCCAGTTGATACACTGAGGGCCAGTATTATACATATAAAAAGATTGTAGTGCATTTTTACATAATGTTAGTACATTTCCTGCTACGAATGTCCATTTAAAAACAGCCTCAAAACAGGCCTCTGGTATTAATGTCTGTATATGTTAACACAATTTCAAATGGGTTGTTCTAAGTATAGGTGTAAACAGGGTCCAAAATGTGTGATGTGGACAATTTGGAAAAGCACATGCATAAGTGTCACTACAAGTTGATGTTAGACAGTGAACTAAACTGAAAACTGCATTTTTCTTTTTTATTTAATACAGTACTCATCTAAAATAACACACAAAATTCTGCTCAAAACATTATATTTTATTTCAAAGTGTCACATTCCAAAGAGTATTTATTTTTGGTTGTTGTTATCATAAATATGTGATATTATTTATTGAAAAGTATTGAAGTCAATTTATTAATAGTGATTGAAGGTTTATTCTAGGCATTAACAATTGATTAAAAATATTAGTAGTACTAGTATTATAATAGTAATAATATGTAATAATAATGTAATTAAAAAACTATTAAAATAGAATAAACCTGTAATAATAAAAAAGTGTTTTCTAAATATTAACAATTTATTATTGCTATTATAAAACTTTAAGTAAAAAGTAATAATAGAATACTATTAATAAAAAGTTTGTTCTAAAAATGGTAGTTTTTGTTGTTGTAAAAGTATCAGATGTAAAATTATTTAATATGAATTTAAACCTAATGATTTAAATAATAATAATAATCCATCCATTCTCCAAACCTTTTAGGGTTTATGTAGGGTTGCAGAGATCCTGAAACCTATCCTAACGTCTTGGGCTGGAAAAGGCAGGGAAACACCCTGGATATGTGTGGATAATGGCTATTTTTATAATAATTATTAAAATAATCATTATTATTTAACTTACAATAAAACCGTGACATAGACAGTAATACACAATCAGAAACCCTCCACTCATACTGATTCAACTCATTCGATACACATTACTACCATGTGAAAACCGTGACCACTAATGTGTCTCAGCTGACCACTTATAATTTGATCTGATGTTAATACCACATGTAAAATGGGTCATAATATCAATGCTACTGGTGCTGTGTCAGCTGGCTCAGTGGGTTTGTCCCAAAACAGGTGTTATTCAACCATGCGTCTTTCATTGTGTGCTTTACAAACAGGGAGACACACCCCCTCATCTTATTGAGGGCTTAATGGTGACGTTCATATCAGAGGAAGTAGCTAGTGGACCCAGCCTGTCGCAGTTTTTCTTGGGCTCTCTGTTGGTGTACGGTCAGGGCTGCCCAATGTACCATATAATCCTCCCATACGAAAGCGCCCAATCTGAGCGATACTGTTGTTTTAGGTGCTCTTTTGAAAAGCTGTACTCAAGCTTTGATCCCCTCCCCCACCCCTAGATACACCCACTGCCCCATTTTCTCTCTGCTTTTGCAGTTCCACCCAACTATGCCTGCAGTATTTTTAAAATTTGTTTTTTACTTCCCTGAATTCCACTCTCCTACTGTGGCCGGCTAGCCTGAGGGAGAGAGTGTTGAATCCTGATAATCCTAAGCAGGGATGGATCAAAAGGCCCTGAAAGAGGTGGATCAGCGCTTCTCTGAGACCCTAGAGACCTTAGAAGTTCACTACGCCTGTGCGAGATACCGTTTCTTTTTTTCATGCACCTCACGTCCCAGCCTCTGGACCGCAATATTTATCCTATTTTTTTGTATTCATTCTCATAAGATTTTAGATGTGGTCATGTCCACCCAGTTGTATCAGCAGGGCCCAAAAATGAGAACAGCCTGATGACCTGTGGCCAGTGTGAGAGAGTTTCTGGACAGTTGATTGGATTGTTATTCGTCCTGTTCCACCAGTGCTGTAGGGCTACTGTCCCATACATCATTCGTTTATAATATTTTTGTTTTACAAACATACATTTGGATTAAAAATCTAAATCACAACTCATTTTTAGAAAAGTTTTAAGTTTAAAAGCAAATTTATTATTTTATTTTTTTTAAGGTTTTGCGGCTAACTGTCCGCTCTTAGTTTACATGTACATACAAGGATGAGATGCCCCTGAACGGGGTGTTGGAGTTTCCAAGTACCAGCCAACTTCCCACCTGTGTGCACCCTGCACCCAAAAAACCCAACTCTTTACGTGTGACTCTGGAAGAAGAACCTGACCCCACTGGGACGGACATCACTCTCAAAGGTAGTGCCTCTGCCACATTTAAAGACACTATGCAAAAGTAGTTTTGTCAGTTGTAGCCCTTGTGTATTAGCTTTGAGACAATTTAGATGCTCTTGTGTCCTTTGAAAAGTTCACAGAATGAAACATTATAATGCTTTTATTAATTAATGATGATGCCACAGGTTAATGTCCAATCACGGGCTCTCTAGAATGAGAATATCCTGCCCACTGCAATCGATCGTCAAGAAATCTGCATTCATTAAGTCATTTCATGGGGTCTTAAGTGTTTTTTTTTGGCTCCTCTTTTTTCTTAAGAGGGGGCTCAGTTTCTTAGTGTACCGAGTAACCTTCATGCTTGGTCTGTTCGCTGCTGCACACACATGCAGAAGTGTTCCCTTTTTCTGACGCACACACGGTCGGAAAGATGCCCAGGTCCACCTCCACAGCCCAGGCCTTGATCCCTGCCCAGTCCCTGCTTTGGGGACTGGTACTTAAGATCAACCTTTAAAACGATTCCCCATCCCATAAAACCTGGCTGCCCCCACATCTGTTGTAAAAACTCTTAAGAGCACACGTTTCTTCCCCCCCCTCCCTCACTTTTTGTGGGAATGCGTGCTTCGCTCCACCAGGTTACATGACAAATGTTCAGTTTCAGGGCTGTGTAAAATAAACACAACCGCCAGTTTAAAAGTGCAGACTAACGTCAGCAATTTCATCGTAACCTTTTCTACCCTTCCGTCCTCAGTCCTCCCTCCTTTTTTATTCCTGCTCATTGTTTCACCTTATTCTCAAAGCTTTTCTTTTCTCCCTCCTTTCTTGTTTTTCTGTCTATATGTATCCAGAGGCCACTAAACTTAAGGCATGAAGGTCCCAGCCAATCTGCTCTGGGGGAACATAGTGGAAATGCTTGGAACCGAGCAGGTGGGAAGGGGACTCAGCCAGAACAGCCAGAAGAGCAACTGGGGACCTTCAAAGAGAAAGCTCGCCAATAGAGAGTGCACTGAGCAAGGAAAAAGAAGAGAATCAGCCCCTTCAGAAAAGACCCCCTACCAAGACTCCCACTGGAGGGCTGGGGAAAAGGAATAAAGCTCCCAGCAAGAAGCTTATCGCTGGTTAGGGCAAACTCACTGGCTTTTTCAGACTGGGGGGGGGGGTAATTTACTGACCATTCTCTTGTCAATTATGATGTTCTGCTTTGGCAGTGAAGTTAGGTTTTATTTATTAGTAGTCTAAATGCATTTAAAGTGATAACTCACCTGAAATTAGTAATTTATTTTCACCCCATGTTGATCTTAACCTTTATTTTTGGGTGATGAAATAGTCCCTTTAAATGCTTTCACTGTTCCTTAATACAAGTCAAGGCATCTACTCCAGATGGCATGTGTTTGAATATATTTGTGTGTGTGTGTGTGTGTGCATGTTTGAGATGCAAGGTAAAGGATTATGAGTTGGCAGAGAAAGAACTTTTGTCATTTTATTTGAGGTTTGTATGACCAGGGTACCTTTCATGATGAATGCATTCACTTCCCCTGGAACAGACTCATACTTTGCAGATTTTAATACATTTTTATTTCAGTTCTTTTTAAATCATACAAGTATGTTTTGTCATCTTTATATTTGGAGTGTCTTGCAGGATCAGGGGAGAGCTGGGAAATCATGCAGGGGCTTTGTCAGCTGCTCTGTTTTCAAGCTTGCCAGCAGGGCCTGTATACTCTCCTATCATGGCACCTCAGTACCTGTGAAGAGAACAGGAAGAAGCAAAACAGATTTAGCATTAAATGTAAACTGGAAGGCTACTTGTTATTCACTGGTATATTCCCTGCTGAAACAAAGATTAAATCAACCTAAGCTGCTTTGCTGGTCTGATTTGCCAGTTGTAGAGGAGCTTTGAACACTCTTCAGTTAGGAGACCAGGTAAGACCAGCAAACCATCTTAGTCCTGGCTCGATTTCTGGTAATCGTTCTGGTTTTGTTTTTCAGAAAGTTAGGGGTCAGTTTTTTTTTTTTAAAACCCTTGTTTTCTAATAAGGTTTCTTCTCAGTTTGGTAATGTCCCATTTTTAATCCATCCATCCCTTTTTCAAACCACAGTGATACTGGAGACTATCCCAGCATCTTGGGCCTTCCCTTGGGCAGGGAATGGCCTGGATGGATGGCCACGTCCATCACTGGGTAAATTGTTCTTAGAATGTTAACTATAAAAATATGTCAAATTATTTAAACTTAGTCTTCAAGTTCCCTCAAGCATATCAGGCTACTGTCATGTCTATGTAAAATATATAAAGAAGATGGAAAGAAGAAGATGAGAAAGCAGTGCTTACTGTCTATATCCCTCCTGCCCATAGGAATGACATTATCTGTGCTACGTCGCTCATCCCTCGTGTGAATCCGTCTAGAGCGTGATCCATCCCACTTGGTGGCAGCACAGGGAAGGTTCCGAAAGGCAAGGTTGGTTTCCCTCCCAAGAGACCCTTTTATTCCTGTGTCCTGGTGGAAAAGGGAAAGGCATTTTTAGTCAGCACTTCAGAATGTGGGACAGCCAACTTGAACAGAAGCAGCCCAAGCTCACTCACAAACACTGCTCCCTCTACAGGCAATTTTTCCTGCTGTATTAAAGTCTGAAACAACACCTGGATATGTTTTAGTTATTCTAACAACCACGCCCAAGGGCAGCTCACGATCCCTCTCCATAACTGCCTCCCAAACTACGGAACAAAGCCGGTGCATGGAGCCCCACATGGAAGAAATGTGTCAATTTGCGACAAAGTTTCCCATGCCTCGCTTAGCCAGTTTTCACAATATCACCGTGGGCCTTTTTATCCATAGATTCCATTTCCCCTCTTGTGACCGTGTCCTTCCCATAGTCCTCTCCGACTGTTCCATTACTGCACTGATAATTGTCGCAATGTGAGTACAATTCAGCCTTGAATTGAGAAAGCTTTGTTTGATACCCATAGAAAGGGCATCTGATTCTTACCACACCAGCGAAATCGACTGGTACGATTCTTGCTTTAATCTGACTAAAACTTGCATGTACTAAATGTTTGCAACTACAATCATGAAAGCTCTGGGTTTTACCTGATCTAACAATATATGATACCTAAAACCGTCCTTTTACGAGAAATTCACATGCAAAACCTTACGGCGAGTATGAATATGCGGTTTGTCCCCGTCCTTCGCTACCAGTCTGGCCCTCTATCATTGGTTGTTTTCTGAGGTAGAGACTCCCAGGTCCCATTTCTGTTTACAATAGTCTTCTTCCTTCTCGTCGACACCGTCTGTCTTGGTCTGTATGTTCTACCATCCATCTTAACTTGGTGCAAAAGTTTGTTGTTGTGCGAGTTTAGTCAACGTCAACTAAAATTGCAAGCGTCAAAGATACCCTGTAAGATGATGCCCATGAGCATGGGCGATGGTTGAATTTGCTTGCAGGAACCTGGCTTTGTGCACTGACGCATAATCCCACGATTGTATCAATGTGTGCTTTTATAGTGTTCTGATGATGATGAATGGAGTTGTCCAATTTATTGATCTATTATTTGTGTTTTGATGATTTCTGTTGGTCTCCTTTGGTGAAAGTTATTCACCTTGATAAAAAGGTGGATGCCTTTCCACAGGGAGTGATATTGAGACATGTTTTAAAGCATCGAAGGATTATATTTTTGAATGGTTTTTTCCGTTTTTTTCTAAAAGGGCCCCACTGTGGTTTTTTACAAAGGCCAAAATACCCATCTGTGAGGCCTTTCATTGTGCCACTCTGGAGGACTAGGGGCATCCCCTTCCAATATAGCGTTCGTCCCATCTGCTTCTGCCGTACTTAGGTTATGTCAAGCTCATGCAGCCGGTCAAAGGTTTGTACGTTGATGGTCCCATTTTGTCTAAGCATAGGTAGTATCGCAGTGCAAAATGGTACAATATGAATTAATGAGCCTCAAATACTAGGAAGAATACCTGTTGGTGCTACATCGTCAATCCATCAAATGACTTCCAATTCCCTTGGTGCCCCCCCCTTGCCACCTTTCACTGTAGCGTGCTATTATCTTTCATGTATCTTTTTTGTGTTTGTAGTAGGTCGAAGAGACTGATTATTAAGAATTCTTAATTTCATTAGATCAGGGGTTGCCCAATCTTGTTGTTGGAAAGGTCCTGCCTACCTGTACTGTTCAGTTCTAAGCCCTGCTCCCAACACCACCCATCTGTAATTCACCATGTGCCTCCTGAAAGATTGCTGCAAAAATCTAAATGGGAAATGTTTTGACCTTATGCGCAAATTCCTGAACAATGTTAAGTTCCGATTGCGAATGTCAGGATTTCGCCTGTGCAATTTAGAAGAGCAGTGGTAAAATGTGTCAGTATCATGATGATTTCAGGACTCAAGACTGTTATTTCTTCAGTGTTTTGTAACTGATTATTCATTAAACCATGAATCACAGGGAGAGATAATCACCAGAGGCTCACAAACAAATCACCTAAAATCAATAGTACCACAATCTCACGATGTGTACAGTCATACTAATGGCATCGTTTAAGTGATATCTGATCAAACACACATTACGATGCACAACGGTTGTTTTTTTTTTTTTTTCTGTCTGCATTTTAGGTAATCACTTGTATTGTTCTAGTCACAGCCTGAGTCCTGTAGGGCACCTTCATAACAATAAAAAATCAGATGTGCTCTGCAGCAGGCTCCTCTTCCGTTCTTATAAAAACATAAAAGCTTTTTCCTTTATTAATATCATGGTGCCTGTTGCAACTAGGCAAGAAGAAAGTGGGACATGAATATAGTTTATTGGAACCCGTCGGCTGAAGTGATTTTACTTGGAACACTCAGCCTTTATTTAGTGAGTATTTGTGTTGGAGTGGATAGAGGCTTCTCAGCTTCTAACTGAATGGACTCAACTGGTCTATGGAGACACGACTGTTCCAGCAAGTAGTGCAACTGAACTTCAGAGTTTGACACTCTGTTATTGTTAATCCCTCTTTCTATGTTGCCACTTCCGCGCTCTGATGGTGTCTCACCCTCCAGAGCGGGACCTCTTCCCACCGTTGATTACCCTTACCAACGCTAATCTAATATTCTGATCTGCAATTTTCAAACTAATATTCATAGATCTCCTTTCATGCCTCAATCACCACTATGGTGACACACTTGAAGTATCATTTGTGGTCTAGCTTCATCCTTCTCCAGGTTTTTGAGCTTCAAACTATGTGTAACGGACATGTTAACTAGGCCGCTAGATCTAGGGAGGATACTGCTTTTATATTAATTTACCCAGTGTAACTCCACAAAGTCCACAAAGGTTCTGTTTAATTATTTTAAATGAAGAGTGATTCAGTCCATGGTAGCAAAAGTCATGTGAATAAAGAGACTTTAAAATGCTAATGTTGGTTTTATTGCAGTTTATCTTCGTCAATAAATAAAACCTATCATTAGTAGGTTATCTTGACCGGTTCCCCCATCAAAATAGTTTTTTATAGAGGCATTTTGCACATCACACTTGCAGGACAATGTCAGCTTTTCAAAAGTGTCCTCTACCCGCTATCCTCTTTGCATAGTACTGCAAAAGCTCGCAGGCCGTTTTGGGGTATGTGGGCTTTGAGAGTAACAGACGGACGGACAGGTTATTTTGGGCTTCCTTCCACCACTCTAATCCATTTGTGGTCCCCTGAATACTTTGCATGGGAATTACCATCAGTGCACACAAAATATAATAAATGACTTCAGAAATTTGGTCTTTTTTCCTGTTGCACAAATCACGCGTTTGGCCCCTGGAAGGTTTCCTGCCAACGGCCCCATCGCGCCCTATCACTCACCTCAAGGTACTTTGCCATGATGGATAGGTATCCACTCCAGAATTGGCAGCTTAAATACCACAGTAATGGAAAAGATCAGTGGTCTGAATGACAGTGTTTTGTGTTTGGTTTTGTTTTGTTTTCGTTTGATGGGGTAAGAGTTACGTACAATTATGGCCGCCTCACTCAAAGATATTCCACTCATTGCCAGTTTGAATTTAAAATCACATGTTGATGCTTCTCTTTCGAGGAAATGCCATTAATTCTTCAACAAAGCTGGAGCGGTGTGATGAGTTTTTCTTAAATAATGCAACCAAAAACAGTAACTGAGAATGGCACTGAAAGATTTAATCTGTGATGAACTGATGAACCAAGCACTTTGTCAGGGACGCATCTCGCGGTAACATTTAGTTCCTTTGCTGCTCATATCAGGGGTCAACTGCGTAAGTGGCCCAAACGTGCCTTGTGGTCACAGCTGCTTTGCTAGATTAATCACCAGTAGCATCCCCATGTCCCCAACTGGATGCCAAAAGACCGGGCATTTTTAGCTCTCTACCTAAGTTTTTTTTGTTACAACACACGTCTCACAAACATACTTTTCCATTTTCAAAGATGGTAAAAGCTGCTTTTTTGATCATCCTTTGGGAAACCAGAGAATTTATGTCACAGTTCCAAGATGCTCTCCCCATTGATCTATTACCAATTATTTTCTTTACTTGTCTGTTGTTTGGTGGGGGTAGTAAATGATGGGTTCAGGGAAGAAGGGGCCCAATGGGGCTCAAGCGGACCATGGTGGACCGAGATGGGGGTTTCTTTGTTGCCCAGAGAACAGACCATGGTTTTTCCCGGAACAATGCAGCTGATGAGAAAACTCTCCAAGGAAAATAGGGGTCTGACATATGGGTTCTTAAAGCCCCGGCGGGGCCAACATCTTTTCCAAAATAGCCCCCCTGATTTCCCCGCGGGGGGGAGGGGAGGACTGATAGGGGTGAAAGGGAGCTGTTGGGGCATGGATGCGCCTCAATTTTTGTAAAGTATGTTTGTTGCGATGTTGTTGTGCTTACGTTTTACTGAAAGTCTAGATTTTTATGATCATACAAAAAAAGTTTGGTTTGTATCGTGATTCTGTTTCTTAATTGATAATACTCAACATGTTTTTTAATGATAAAATTTGATTTGCTGTTATTAATTTTTTCAATGAAAAAACGTTTCAGGGTAAAAGGGATTGTAGCATAAAATAAGTGCATTTTGAGGATCAGGATTTTATTTTATTGTGAAAAGTCAGTTAGAAATGTGTCATTTTTACATCACATAGTGGCACCAAATGCAATTGCAAATTGTTTGAGTCGTACTGAACTTATTTCTTTAGTTTGTTGTAGGACTGTTTGTTGGTTGGACAAATGGAGGGAGTGTCTTGACTTCCTTGACAAATCATTTCAAAGGCAGGGGAAAATTTGGATGAATATTTTATTTTTTTTATTTTGTTTTTTTTGGGTGCACATGTGGATCAAAAATACAGTAAGATGGGTGCGTGCATTTGGGGGGTTTTTTTTTAGTATAATGTATTGTTTTTAAATATTTAGAATTTTTACAATTTTGTTTATTTTTTAAGTAGTAGTATTTTTTAAAAAAGGGTTTTTTTTATATTTCAGTTTCATTAATTTTACACTTCAAATTTAAAATTAGAAAAGAAATAAGCTTCTAAATGAAATAATTTTTTAAATTTTTCATCAATGTTTTATTTCAGATTTTTTTTCAAATTAAAAAAACGGGGGTTTGTTTAACAATAACAGCATGGTATTTGGGGAAAGTCAATTGGGGTTGATTTCATGTTGTCATTTTTAAAAGCCATGATATGTTTTTGTACAGATAAACAAAAAGTAAGAGACCCATGGAAAAATATGGGAGGATTCTGTCGAGGGTTTCATTAGGGGATTGTATTGTAAGTGTCTTTTCCAGGGGATGTCATCTTGTAGACTATAGATAAAACCCAAAAGAATGTCTATTTTCCCTATTTCTCCCTTTCCTCAACAGGGAGCTGTTTTATTACAGTTTTTATTCAGCTTGTGCTTGATTGTGGAACTGCAGTCTTCACTTCGTATTTTTCTAGTGAAAAAAACAAGAGAAAGCAGCAAGTTCCAGTAAAAAACCGAATCTATCATGATTTCTGAACACATGGTGTTTTAATGAAGGTTCTCAATGGTTGTTCAAGCTCATATTGTAAAGTTGCCAGATGTTGCACTGCACCTGTCCAAAAAAAAAAAAAAAAAAAAATGAGAGAAGTGAGGTGGAAAGAGAAACCTGTCAAGATGGTGTTTAAATAGTTGCTGCTCCCTTATGAATGCTTAAATTAATAATTTATTATTGTAAATCTTTATGCACCATCCGTTTCAGCAGGCTAACTGATGCCTTGTATTCATTAGCAGTGAAAACATGGCTTTTTAGCCCTACATTAATTCTTTTTCTTCTGAAACTACTGTGGGGAAGGTTGGGAAATGGTAGAAAGAACTGAATCAGACCACAAGGTCATTGAGAAGACAATAGCACATGTAAGTTGAATGGGCTCGAAGCTTCAGTTTCAGAGTTAGGTCCAGGAACCGTGTCCTTGGATGCACTTCGGCACTCAGAGAGCTACTGTAGGCCCAGTCTGGGAAAATAACACAAACTTGCTTTTTAGCTAGAATCCTTCTGAAACTGACCACAGATGGGAAACTGCTGCCTTCAAACAGCTGTCCTTGGTTACCATTAGCTAGATGGCATATGGAATGGTGGTACTGGTGTGTCATATGTGTGATAAATGTGCATTGCTGTTGTTATAATAGAATAAATATCATTGGAACTTGCAAGACACGGCTGAAAGTACACTGAATGTTTTAGTGGAGTGTGGTTTGGAATTGCATTATCATCTGTTTGGTTTGTTCTGTTTTTTCTTACAAAAGTGACCTACCAAAAAGTATTTTTTAAAGTGACCCTATTAAAATAATAATTCATCAAAAAATAAAAAAAAAACTGTCATTTTGTTCCAAACATGTAATTGGGGAACACAAAAGGAGATTCGGACTTGACTGACAGACTGGGGTTCTGACACTGCAAGCTTCATGCTTTCTAAACTTATCTTCACTTTGTGTGACAATTACTGCAATTTGCTTATTATACTATATAAAATACAAGCTGTTTATATCAAGTATCCCATATTCATAACTGTGACCACAGTCTGTTGACAGAGTCAACCATTGTAACATGTTTACAGAACATCTGCCAAAGAATATTCATGCAAAATTATTATTATTATTATTATTTTTTGAAATACTTATAGAAATATATATATAAAAATATAAAATATATATAATGTTTTTTTTTTCCGACCAAGTTTATTTAGTGATTTCTCAGGTTTTGCTGAGAATCCAGAATAATTTGCAGACTGTAATTTATCTAATTGGGCATAATATTGATTGGTATTACCAAGAAAAGTGGATGAAAAAAATCAAATAACATAGAGACAATGCCTGCAGCCGCATGCTCCGCATTTCAAATAATGTCTGCTGAACCTAAGCCGGGGGGCCAATTTATCTATTAAAAGGCTTGATTGTTCCACTATATCCAAAAAAAATGCTGACAGATTATTAGAGCTTTGTCCTGTCACTGAGATCCCTAAAAAAAGTGAATGGCAGTTTTTTTTTTTTTTTTTTTTTTTTTTGGGTCAGTCAGCCACACCTGTTTTTTTGTCTTGGGAACATTCTATTTTAGGAAAGTATCACTTTTTTCATGGGGTGAAGGGCAGGTTTAGGGCATTAATATCATTTGGAAAAATGCTGTACTTTCATTCCCTTTTTAGTTTTCGAGTGCTTTGGAAGGCGGAACATTGCTTCCTGCTTGAAAAATGAAATTTGGGGGGGTTTTTAGTCTGTGTGTTAGTTTTTAGTGACAGCCCATTTTTTCTAGAAACAAACAAAAGTATAATGACCCCATCCTGCATAAAAATTTTTTTGTCCAATCAATGCCATCAAAAAGCAAAAAGCCCCTCCCCCTAAAAACAGGCTACAAGCAGCAATCTGGTTCATGGGTGTTATGAACTAAAATTTTATTTTTGTAATAATCCCTTAATTCAGATATTGAAAGTGGTTTTTCAGCGGGAATGGTGACAATCTGTCATATTTTAAATATTTGTACAAAAAGCAATTGAGCACCAGTAGCCAAAATGAACCCTTTACCAAAAGAATGCTTTAATATCAATGCCCAGAACCCTTCCTTCTGTTTCGTCTCTGGATTTATGTTCTGATAAAAAACCTCAAACTCAGCAAAAGTCCGCAAATCTCCACAGCACCTTAAACCTACTTCAGTGTAATGGGAAAACAGAACCTTCAAAAAAAGCACAATATTTTGTAAAAATGTTTTCCTTTAAATTTGTCTAATTGAAGATTAAGAATCTTTTTGCGGGCCCATGATATTGCCAAAAGCTAAAAAACAAAAAACCAAAAAAAAGTTTTTTGGTTTAGTAGGACCTTTGCGGGAGATCTTTACATCGAACTTGAAATATTAGCCATTCTGGGTGGCTTTGCATTTGACTCTACATTTTTTCTGTTTCAGATTGAATTCAGATTTAGAAATTATATAAACGATACAACCCAGTTCCAAAAATACAAAAACTAAACCCAAAATTTTTTTCCAAAAAGGATGGTTACCTTTTTGAAAAAGTTTAAAAATCTGTACATCTTGTTTAAGATGATTTTAAAGGGCGCAGTTAAAACTACCTTTTTAAATTTCACGAGTGTAATTTATTTTAATCCTGGTGCTTTTCCTATTAAACCCCTAACTACGAAAGTAAAAAAATAGGGAGTAAAAAGGAAAACAATGGTCCTGAATAGACTCGAAGTTTACCAAAACACGGGTTACTAACTGGAATTACGTAATTTGTCTTTCCCTTTTCTGATTACACTGAAGACTGTTTTGCAAAACCCTTTCCCTTTCCGTTACAAAAAAGCTAACTTGAGAATCATACCAAAAATGTCTACATGAATGTAGTGTGCATGAAAAGCTACTTTTGATGGTCAAAATTTTGGTAATATTGGGGGATTTGCGGGGGACAGTACCAGTACTTGGCATTGGGATTATTGTTTTAAAAAAAAATTTTAAAAACCCTGAGAAAACAAAAAACTTAACCTCTCGCCCCCAAATTTTCCTTTTCTAGCATTTTTCAAGCTCTCACAAAAATTTTTTTGTTGTTTACACTGAACCTTTTTTTAAATAGCTTAAAAAAAAAACTAAAAAATATTTTTTAAAAGTGGCCACAAAGGGTTGGGAAAAGGGAAGATTCCCAATGAGCTTCAGTTTTTAGCCAACCCCTCAAGTAACAAACTACAAAATAGCACCATTATACAGTGGTTGATCTTTTATATGTTCCGCTATATAATGCCATCACCTATGATTATGGTTAGAGAATGCGAAGGTTAATATAGGTTGAGTATAGATACAGAGTAAACAGTGTGGGTTTGACGTGATCCATTGGGGTCAGAAAAGAAATCACCATGCAGAGGAACTGTGGAACGGCCCGGTCACACTCTCACACCCCTGTGCCAGGGGCTTAAAGTGGGGTGTAGAGGGGTAGTTCACCCAAAAACAGACATTGTGTCTGTATTTAAGCTGTATTCTTGGTACCTTTTTTTTTTCAGAATGAAATTTGTTTCCAGTATTTCTGTACAATTACCATGTCTGTAAAGCTTTAAATAGACAAATAAATGCAATAGAAACATTATCCAAATGACTTGCCATATTACATGCATCTGCTAGAAAAAATAAAGGGTAATGTGTGCTAAAGTTTAAAATAATCACTTATGACGTTGTATTATGCAAAATAACATTGCAATTGCCTTTTTTATTTTTCCCAGAAGAAACATATTAGAAGTCATATTTTAAATAAACCCATGAGAAGGTAAAGTACAATGAGTAAATGCCACAATTTTCATTTTTGGGCGAAATATCCCTTTAAAACAGCTAGTGAGTTGCAGTCATGTCACCATTCTTTCGCTGTAAAAATGCAAACCTGCAACTTCCTATTTGATAAACAGTAGCTGCTAAACCAGATTATGTTCTTCTTGATGTTATATGTTACAATTGCTAGTGATTTTTGCTTCTGTTGTAGTTTCTGCTGTCGTCCTCTGTCTTTTTCTTCGTGCTGATACACTGGTGTAAATGCATGCGGATAACTGTTTGAATGAATGGCTTTCACCTCCTGTTTTCTAAAGAAGGTAATCCATGCAGTTAAAATGATTAAAAAAGAAGCAAAGATCCCTCACACAATTAAAAAAAAAAAAACACACACACAAGGTGTTTTGCAGGATGTAGGTCAGGTTCCATCGATCCTAAATGTGTTCTCTAGAGCACCTCAGCACATCTGCATAAGGTTCTTGTATAATCCCCCTTGATCTGGTCTTGCACAATGAATCAAATAAGAAAAGATTTATTTGTATTTTATGTCATCTCTCTGTGCAGCCGTAGTTCAGTTTTGCAAGGGTTCCATCTGGTATAAACTGTCTAGATAGCCTTTTCTTGTCAACACGGTCCGTGATCTCCTGCGAACTCCTTTCTCGTGCCTCTCGTGTGCCTGCAAAAATTTTGGTTTTGCCACTATAAAAAGCTTTCGGCATCCATTACGTGCAACCATTCACACAAGGAGGATAAACAGTTATCATTTGACTTTTTTAGCAGCTAATTTATGATTTTCCCCCAGTATGGAATGGTGCAGTGTATGGAAATCATCAGATTTTGTTTGTCTTAACATGGGGCTTTAACAGTATCCAGTATCTTGTTGGTTTTTATATTTTTATTTTTTTTTAGTATTTAGTTTTTTGTTTTGTTTAGTTTTTTTTTTACAGTGAGCACATCTCTGAAGACCACAGTCTTCTTATATCCGTTCCCGCTGTCCAACAGTTTCACTTGTCTCTCTCAATAGCCATTCCCTTACTGTCCTCTAATCTCTAAATGTGATAGTTTGTTTTTCCTGTGTTTGATTTGTTCTGGTTATTCTGATGATAATGATGATGATGAGGGAGGTAAGTTTAGTTTGTTTCTATAGAAGTAACGCATGAAAGCCGACCCAATGAGAGCAAGAATGGCTGCTGCTGCCCATAACAACACAGCTGTTTGGTGAACGGAGTGTTATTTCATAATGCTGAGAAATCTACTGTCAAAGCAACACATCAAAGGTTTCACCATAGCAAGATTAATAAGTGTAATTCACGAACTGGGATGAAACCGCATGCAAGGAATGGAGGAGAAAGGCCGGTGTGAGGGGCCAAACTCTAAACTCAGCGTGCAGACATCTAAGGTGACCTTAGATTCGGCTTCCAGCGCATGACGTATGGGTGCAGAAATATGTCTGTGGAGAGCACATGCAGGTCTACCACAAAAAACCACTTAGGCAGTTCACTTTGCTAATGGTTTTCTTTTTCGAGAGGGCACTCAGAGCACTTAAAAGGATGGCCCTATTTGGGCAGTGGGGGTGAGGGAAGAGTTGCTTTTTCCTTGCGTATGTATCGTAGCACAATGTACCATTATTATTTGCTCGGCTCTGAGATGAAGTAAATGGACAGCTCACCAAAAAATTGAAATTCTGTCATCATTTACTAACTTGTTTCAAGCCCTGATGACTTTCTTTCTTGAGTGGAACACACAAGGAGAAATTTTAATAATGTGCCAGTCAGTTTTTTCCATAAAATTGCAGTCAATGTTGACTGGAGCTTTCAAGCTTTAAAAGGATGTATAAGTATCTTAAAAGTGGTCCTTATAACTTATGTGCTATATTCCAAAAAGAATGTTTTGTTTGGACATCCGTATTTCCTTGCTAGAAGAATTAGTGCAGATGTCAAGATTTTGAGCGAATAATGGCTTAAATTTTGGTCTATTTTTTTTAAAACAAGGTTTTTTTTTGCTTTTGATTTGCTTGAAAGATTGAGTGTTGTGTTGTAAACCACGTTTATGGTGTTTTTTTTTGTTTTTTCTTTTTTTTCTAAATAATAAACTTTTTTATTTTTTTTTCAGCAGTAAGTTTTGATTTTTTGCATTATAGAGTACTATTTTATTTTTTTTTATTTTTAATGTAGGTGATATTGGTTTGTATTGGTTTGAGGCTAAGTACATTTTCAAGCTTTTTGAAAGAAAGATTCCATGGAGTGGTCCATAATTTTCGTTAGGGGAAAAAAAAACAGGGGGAAAAAAACCCCCAACCAAATAAAAACCATAAAAAATTTGTTGTTTTTTTGGGGTTGGTTTGGTTTAATAAAAAAAGGGAAATCTTTTTTAAATTTTTCAAAAATTTTTTAAACAAAAAATTGAAAAAAAAATTTTTTTTTTGGGTTTTTTTCATAAAAAGGGGGTTGATTTGGGTTTCAAATTTGGGAATTGCGTTTTGGGTTTTTTTTTTTGGGTGTTTCCCAAAAATGTTTTTTTTGGAAAATTTTTCCCCCCCCGGGTTTTAGGTTTTTTTTTTTGGTTTGGGGTTTAAATTTTGGCATTTTAAAAAAAGCTTTTTTAAACCTTGGGGAAAGGTTGATTTTAATAATTTTTGGGATTTTTTTTTTGGGGGTAAAAATAAACTTTTTTTTTTTATAAAAGGGGTATTTTTAATTTGGAAAAGCCATAAACAAAGAATTTTTTTTTGAATTTTCCCTTAAACTGTATGGGAAAACCCCCTTTTGGGAAAACAAATTTAACCAGTTTTTTTTAGAAAGAAAGGGGTTTCCTTAAGGAAGATTTTCCCTAAATTTCGGGGGGCCCTAAAACGATCTTTTCAACCAAAAGTAATAACTCGTCCCCATTTGAAAATTTTTTCTTCACAAGGTTTTAAAATTACTTGTGCCCAAAAGCAAAACCCTTTTTGCCCGAAAAAACATGCAAAAAAAATTTTTCACCCCACCTTTTTTTTTTTAAAAACTAAAAATCCTGTGTTTTTTAAAATTTTTGTATATTTAAAATATGGAAAAAATTTTTTGGGGGAATTTTTTTGGGGATAAAAAAAATTATAAGTTTTTTTTTTTTTCAACTTTGAAAAACTTTTTCCTTATTTTGGTTTTTTTGGACAAAGAAAATTTTAAATTAATAAAATTATAAAAATTTTTTTTTTAAAAATTTAAAAAAAGGGGGGAAAAAAAAGGGGATTTCGGCAAAGCGGGGGGGCCCCCCTTTCCCCCGGGTTCAGGGTTTTCTTTAGGGGATTTCCCTTCTTCAATAACCCGGCCCAGCCCCCCCAAAAAGGTTTTTCCTGCCCTTGGGTTCCTTGAACGGGGGGTTTTTTTCCTTTATCTAAAAATTTAAAAAAAATAATTTTGGGTTGGAAAAATTTAAAAAAAGGGCACTTTAAATTTGGGGGAAAGGCCTGATTTTTTTTCAATTTTTTTTTTTTTTTTTTTAAAAAATGTCATAAGAAAAAATTTTTTTTTTTGGGGAAAGGCACCATCTAAACCCCCTTGCATTCCCCCGAAAAATCCAAAATTTTTAAAACCCGGGGCAAAACCCCTTAAAAAAAAAGGGTTACACCAAATTTGGGTGTAATTAAATTTTGGGGGTTTTTAATTTTTAAAAAAATTTAAGGGTTTCTTTCCAGAAGGGGATTTCCCCTTTAACCCCATTAAAAGAGGTAAAGGGCCCAAAATTTTTAAATTCCTTTTTTTTAACCTGTTTTTTAAAAAAGCCTCTTTGGGGGGCCAAACCGGCCCTTTGGGGGAAAATGCCAAAAAAAAACCCCCCCAAATCCCATGGGGGAAAAATATTTTTGGGGAAAAATCAAAAAAAAGCTTTTTTCCCCCCAAAAAAAAAAAAAAAAAATTTGTTTAGGGAAAATTTTTTCCCTAAAACTCACAATGCCAGACAACTTTTGGAGGTTGTTATTCAAATTTTTTTGGGGGGTTTCCGATAAATGGTTTAAAAGGAAAACTAGCCCACAAGAATTTTTTTCCCCAACCCAAAAACTCCGGTCCTTAAAAAAATAGCATGGGGCAAATACTCCGATGGTTTTTGTCCCAAGAAAAAAAATTTTTTAAATACATTTACAGGAGGAAATGTTTTTTAAAAAAATTTTTTGGGCAATGCTGGGGCTGTGTTTAAATTTCCCTTGCTGCTCCCCCAGATTTTTTGGGGAAAAAACCCAATTTGCAAAATCACCCAAAGCTCAACTCTTGGGGGCCACTTCGGTAAAAGGGGGGCCCTTTTTAAAAAAAGATTTTTTTAGGGAAGGGGTAAAATTTGTTAAATTCCATTTACACTGGGGCCTGGGTTTTTTTTGGGAAAAATTTGGAAAAAAACAACAAAAATATTTTGCAAACTAAAAAAATCACTTTTCCCCAAAAATCTGGGTTTTTTTTTTTAAAAAAGGAAAATTTTAAAAAAATTTTTAAAAAAAAAAAGGATTTTTTTCTTTTTTGCCCAAATAAGCCCCTTTATTTAAAAAAATTTTTCCATTTTTTGGGGGGAAAAAAATTTTTTTGGAGGGTTTTTCCCAAAATTTTTCCGAAAAAAAAAACCCCTTTTTTAAATTAAAATTAAGGGTTTTTCTTTTTTTTCCCCCAAAAAAACCTTTAAAAATCGTTTTTTGTGCCCCGGGTTTTTCCGGATTTCCCCAAAAAGGGTTTTTAAATCAAGGAATTTAAAAAGGGTTTTTAAAAATTGGAAACCCAAATTTTTTCTTTGCCCTTTTTTAATTTTTGTTCAAAAGGGGGAAATTGTAACAGTCTTCTTTTTTTTTTTTCCCCTTTTTTACAGATTGGATGCTCTTTGAAGTTTTTGCATTTGGGGGGAATTTCCCCCGGGATTTTCTTTCCCCCCTCTATAAAACAAAAAACCATTCCCAAAATTGGGGGAGGGGGAAACCACAAAAAACCCTCTCCATCTCTGTGATTAAAGGGCAAATTCCTCATGCTTCTTTGCAAAAAAAGCAACTTAACACACAAATGTGTCCTAGCACCCTTTTGGGGTTTACACCTTTGCTTCCAACTAAACATTACACACATCAGAACATGAAATTCCCAAAGAGGAACACCCCTGGAAAAAACGTTTTATAGCCTCTCAAGTTATAAAGAACAGGATTTTGGAACTGCTACCATCGCTGCCTGCATAGTGTCAGGGAATTTACTGTGCACTGGGGACTATAAGCTGCTATGTTCTAAAAAATACCTCTTTTCAATTACCAAAGGTTTTTGGTAAGATAAAATTTCCTTCCACTTTTTTTTTTTTTTTTTTTTTCCTGGTTCTTTTTTTACACTGTTGAAAGTTTTTAAACCCGGGCTTTTGCTTTATAAATTAATAGACTGATTAAATGTGGATAGATAGATGGAAATAGATAGATGAAATGGAAGTAATAATAAAGATAGATTTAAAAATTTTTATTTTTAAAAAAAGTTTCCATGGGGTTTAAATTTTTAACGGGGTTTATATTTAAAGAAAAGCATTTTTTTCCCAAAAGGGCAGGAGGGCAAAACATTGGGTGGGAATATATGAAAAAAAGTTTCCTTTTAGGCAAATGATCTACAGGGAAAAAATCAGTTGGATTCCAAAATTTAAAACATTTTAATGCTTGGGTTTGAAAAAAGTATTTTGTGGGAAATTTAGGG
The DNA here is from genome assembly GCF_018340385.1 of Cyprinus carpio. Taxonomy (NCBI): domain Eukaryota; kingdom Metazoa; phylum Chordata; class Actinopteri; order Cypriniformes; family Cyprinidae; genus Cyprinus; species Cyprinus carpio. The sequence continues at coordinate 12,340,469 of NC_056575.1, forward strand.
CCCTTTTGGAAAAAAAAAAAAAAAAAAACCCCCACCCACAGAAAAGTGCTGGGAAAAAAACCCAGTGCCCTCTGCAATTGATGTTCTTCCTAGAACAACGGGGCGGGGGGGAAGGGGCATCCATCATCCTTAAACCCCCAAATCCTGTCTGCTCTGGACAAGAGCCAAGCCCGACTTGTGCTTTGGTGTGTTCTTCCTACAGCTGCTTAAAACCAAAAAAACCAAAAAATGACTTGAAAAGAGTCCTATGTGAGTTTTGTGACGAATTAAACTGTTTTTTGCCTTTTCTACTGGGGAGGTGCTTGCCTCCTTTCTCATGATTGATCATTAATGTTAATTTGGAATTATCATATTTGCAATTTGAGGGGGACATGAACCCAAAAAGGTTGTGATTAGCCAGACTTTCTAAGCTGATTGGGGGTAATTAAAAAAAATTCAAAAATTTTTTTTTAATTTTTTTTTGGTTGGAGTACAAATTTTCTTTACAGGCATTTTGTCACTGTTGAAAGAAAGAGCAATAAAGTTTGGCCAGAAATGGTATTTGTTAAAACTGATGTTTAGGCCCGGGTTGTGCTCCAAAATATACTTCCTAATTTCCTGGCACACAAGAATGATAAAAACCTAAGCATCAGTTACACACCAATGTGATTTTTTTTTTAATTGTCTTGCATTTGCCCAAAAGCTTCCTGCTTTTTCAGGAACTAAAAAAGATTGAAAAAGTCACAAAGTACATTTTTATTCCACCAAATCAAATAGAAAGTCCCGAAAAGCTTGTATCAACATAATTTCCCTTTCAAGTTTACTAATTCTGAACGGGCAACCTTCAGCAGAGGTTCACCTGTCATCCTGAGGTAGATCATCTTCAAATTTGAGAGGGACTTTCACCCACGTCGGACAAAAGATTTTCATGCTACGAGCCAAAACTTTCCTCATTCCCTTGTGTTTGTATCTGGGAATGGGAAAGCATCTACATGCTCGCTTTTTGGGACATCAGAGATGCTTTGCTGGAAAAAACTACACAACCAGGAGGAAGGGCAGCTTTTGGTCACACAAACAAAACCCCGAACGGGGGCCTTTGTAAAAACAGAAGATGTGTCTAGCCCCATCACTTGTTTTAGCCTTCTCCTCCCGAACCCCTTTGAACTGAAACATTGGGAGGCTGACACTGAACACGGGATTTTTAAGTCAGGCTAACAATTGAAAAAAAAAAAAAAATTTCACCATCAGTTTCTTTTTTTTTTCTGTGTCTTCCTCTTCTCGTGTTCAAAAGCAAAAATTTTGTTTCAATAAAAAAAAGTTCCCCCGGGATATTTTCCAGTAGTAGGGCCCTTTCTATAAGATAATGAAAACTGAGTGGGGTTCCCCTGGCTAAGGGCACTGGCGGATGGGCTTCACTCTTTGGGGACTGAACACAATGCTAGTGCTAATGGTTTATTTATTTGGATACATGTGTTTGGGGCCAGTCCACGGGTTTTTATACAACAAAACAAGCAAAAACACAGGTTTAGAATAAAAACAAAACGGGGTTTTGGGGGGGGAATTGTTAAAAATTCCTTTAAGTTTTATACTACTTACTGGGTAAAAAGTCAAATGATCTGTAAAAAAGTCTATTTGTTCTTCACTAATCTGTACACTGTGCAATAATTTCATGGAAGTTCAGATTATCGTATTTATTTTGGTCTCGTCGAAAAACAAACAAGGGCCATTGGCCTGAGCGATCAAGCTCCTTTGTGACCACAAAAAGCTAAAATGTTTTTGCTGGAAACTTAAAATGTCAACCAAACTTCAAGTTAAATCTCCTTTTTTAAAAAAGGGAAATAAAATGGGTCTCCACAGAACAGTGGGTTCTGTCCATTTGTCAAAAAAACACTTCATATGTCATTCAGGGGCCCCAACTCTCATATTTCCCTTGGGGCCATTTGCCCTTGAAAATATCTCAGGGGGTTTCAAACAATAACAATAATTCACAAGTTTAAAACATAGCTCACATTGTGATGTAACGGTCTCATTGGTCCCAAAAATTAATGTCATAGACGGGACAATTGATTTTCGGGGAAAATACAAACAGTCTAAGATTAGAAATTTTTTTTGCCAGTTACACTGACTTGCTAAATAGTTATGCTGTTTGAGTTAAAGCTCCCTTTTTTTATCATTTACTCCCCCATGTTGTTTCCCTCATTTTTATTGCATTTGCAATGAAATTGGTTTAAGAAATTCAGTTGTCAACCATGCTTTTTTGGGTAAAAAAACCCCTTTAAATCCAAAATTACTGAAACCATTTATTGATTGATTTCACCTTAAATATGAAAAAAAAATTTTTTTATCATTATTAAAACAAAAATAGATCACCCAGTCAAACAAACTGACAAATAAACATTACAGAATAAATTTCAATTAATTGGCCGCTCAAAAAGGAAAAAAATGAGTCCATAAAATGTATGAACAAAGTAAAAAGCAAGTCCCATAAAGGGGTCTAAAACTCCTGAATCTCTCCTACTGCTGATTGGGACATCCAAACTCGCGATTCTCATGGCTTTGGAAAAAGAGATTTAAGTCTAGGATTTAAAATGGTTTTTCTTTGGTAGCCCCCCGTATTCACTTGGATGTACGCTACATTTATTTGCCCTGCCTCCCGGGGTGTCCAATTCCAGCAACCTCATTTTTGGGGGGCAAAGCACTGGCTGATCTTCTTTAAATGTAATACATGAGCATCAGGCACAGAATTTTTTCAGCTGCCTCTTTGGCATTGCAAGAGCTCACCTTCAATAATCCTAACATGGGGCGGCATTCACAACCTGTTTTCAAAATAGGATATCTAATGAGATTTTTTAATTCCTTTTGAAAATGTATTAGATCATGACAAGTGGGTGTTACATGTGGTACCAGAAATAGACCGTGTGATTGAAGGGAAGGTTTGGAAAGTGAGGGATTTGTGATGTCAGGCTATAAGTGATTTCATTTTAAAGACAGAGCAAGTTCATATATTTTGACAAAGCTAAAACAGTTATATTTGGAATAACATGCATCAATCAATCATGCATAATATGACCTGAAACATGCTTGACAAGTAAGTAGTGTTTGGAATGATTAGATTACTTAGACTTAACTTTCTATCTGATAAAACTGAGACAAATTAAGCAAAAGCAGAAAGGGGGAACATTTTGGAAAATTGGACAGCAATCCCATGAAAACTGATGCTTTTCTTATTTATGAGGGGCGCATTAGTACATGGGGAAAGAGAAGAGAACTCGAAAAGGAGAACTCGAAAAGAAGAGAAGGAAGAGAGAGAGAGAGAGAAAATGTCACTTACTGAAATAAAGCCCTGTCTCCCACACACAAACTGCAGCGTGTCTACAAGCTCCGCCCCCCACAGCGTCTCCGGCCCCCCTCCAGTGTCGCGGGGGGTCAACGCGAGGACCACAGCACCAGTGGAGGGTGTGGGTGCACGAAGACAGCGCATGGTACACTGCATCCCAAAGAGAAGGAAAACCCGAAATACATTACATCTATGCACTGAAACATAACTAAGGATATATTCCATATCTATCTATCTATCTATCTATCTATCTATCTATCTATCATCTGTCTGTCTGCACAGATGTTACTTATTCATGTTTCTAACCTCTTCTTTTGAATATCAAACAGCCTGCAGAGACAGGTGCCTGGATATTCAGGATACATTTTAAAAAAATCTTCTACTTGCATACAGAAGAATGACAAAAATTTAAAAATAAATAAATAAAAATAAAAACTATAAAAAGCAATCAAAAGTTCAATGCACCTGTCTATACATCGAGGATACTTTTGCGCGCGTGCATTTACTTGAATATTTACTCCCCATTCAGATGTAGAACTTCGTTTTCTGTGGTGGCTTTACAAGTCAGTGTCCTTCCTCTCACCGCACACATCTCGCTAAACCAGAGCGCGTTTTGCCGGCACTTCTCCACAAATGCGCGTGAAATGTCTCCAGCGCGCGCTTTGAACCTAGTTCTTGCCCGTGCCAATAGGATACTGCTGCTTGAACCCAGTGTCCGGTAAAAAGGCGCTTTTTTGAAACTATGCATTTTGGGTTCTTGGATAAAGCATTGTGGTTCACCTACAGATACGTGAGGTGGAGCTGGGAAAACCAAATCCGCCAAACCCAAAGAGGAAGCACTTTACATAATAAAGATAATATAATACGCAACCACCAACGCACAAAATATGCTTCAAAACCTTCCCAAGCCTTTTTCGTTCGACTCCAAAAATTTTTCTTTTAAGGGGCGTGAAAAA